>NC_060211.1:25865454-26166590 GCF_021130785.1 Homalodisca vitripennis
GGGCCGGACGAGAGATAAAGTGGACAACGTTTACGGGGACAATTTGAGTGATAACGTGGTCGGTATAATCCATGACGAATATGTATTTTATACTTGGAGTTTTTTCCAGATATATTTTAATTATTTAACTTTAGGATTCATATTAATCCATTATTACATATGAAAGTAGTTCTTTTACGGAGTAATGGAGCTGTCGCATTCGATTATTATCATTTAAATGATAATTATCTTCAAATAGGTTTAATTAATATTTATGATGATTTTAATTTGATATAAAATTATAAACTATGATACAATTTGAAACTAATGATGCTATTTGGCTAATCAAAAATCTAAAAAATGTAAGTATCAGTCATTTTTAGACTGACTTTCTCTGATAATTTTTACGTTTTACTCAACAGCTGATTTTAACAAGGTATGCAGTGAAAAACCAGCCAGGTTTACCAACTATCCGAATAGTGGAATAAAATTTCCCTTCACACAACCATACAAATACGAGATTTTAAGAATAATTTGATGAAAACCACGAGGAAAGTGTAACTTATATGGTATTTTTTGAATCAGTAGAGACTCTGTTTTCTTTTGATTAGGCAAAAAATGGGTCTTTCCATTAATAAACTTACTCTAACCCCACAGCTCCTGCTTTCTTGTCTAAGAAAAACTTTTTATTGTAATATTTAAAAACTATAAAACATTTCATGCAGATTTCATGTAATACATTACTAATAAGAGAGCTGTGACAGTTTTATAATTTTGACCTAAAACAGTTTTTTGAACGCAGCGAGTGAGCGACGCAACCAATATATCTTGGTATTACGCAGGACTTTGCCCAATAACTTTTTGTAATATCTGTTACAATTTCCATAATCCCTTTATAAAAATTGGAACACACGTTATATACTTGTATGTTATTATAATGTCTACATTTGCTGAAAGAAAACAAAGCTTATGTAATAAATGGAAAAACTACACTCTAGACCATTCTTAAAAACAGTTTTTATGTTATTAATTCCTATCAAAAGTTTTTAAATGAAGTATTCCTTTTGTAACAATTAAAAGATTTCCGGATGACTATGTTTAAGGTTTTTCTATTCCAGTTGGTGTTTGTGGTGCTTTATTGTAAGGGGAGAAAAATATACTGAATTCATACTGGTCATAAGTCTAAAATCACATAATGTTGGATTTTGCTCACAAGTGGGTCAAAGCCTTACTGTCCGTTGCGCAGGCGACTACGACGGCCGCAGACTGTGGCTTGTGGCCTTCTATGGTATGGCCGCATCACTCCAGCCCGTATATAACCCAAATTAGTCTTGGTGACGTAAAATCAATTTTTTTTTAATGATGACAAAATATATGTTTTGAAAATGGCAATATAATATTACGCAATCTCTATATTTAAAAATGAATGCTTGTCGGTATGTCCTTTATATATTCCGAAACTATTTGACCGGCCTTTGTGACAATTTGTATGTACACGTATTCTTCCACGTAGAAGGTTTATATGCTATGTCCATTGATGTACCTCACCACCAGGCGTCGCTGTAAAATATAAAAGCTATCAAAGCGCCTGCACATTATAAACTGCAGTTACGAGACAGTTACGTATATTAAACAGCCTAACACTATTTTAAGGCGCTACTTTTTTTGTATTTGAAATAAATTTCTGGATGAACTTAAAGCTGGAGTGTTATACCACTTTATAATAAAGTAAATGTACGAGTACAATGGCTATGAACATACACTTTTGACAGATTTTCTTAATCGTGGCTACAAGGAAAACTCTATATCGGCATTGGGAATATAACTCACCATAAGTGCTCATACATGGGCAAAGCTTACGAAAATCGTTCGTAAGCCACGGGAAACAGCTAGTATGTTTATAAAATACTATGTAAATACAATGTATTGCTACTTAACTTCATATATACGTAAATGGGCATTTAAAAATAAAAAACATTTTGCTGACGGTCAAACTCCTCTTTATAGTGCGTTTTTATTTCTGAAGAATTTTATACAACGAAATTATTATAAAAATTTACAAATGAGAATAAATGAAACGTATATTAATATTCTTATAACATCTATGTAACTCGAAATTTGTGCCTTTTCAAAAGCTCAATATCAACCTTCAAACTGTTAAAAAATATAATTTTTAACTTACTATATTTATCTAGAGACCCCGTACGTGATACTGTATAAGGCTTTGCTACATAGAACATTTTTCATTATAAAAGTGAGGCGAAATTTCCCAAAATGCAAATTTTAGTTAACTATAAGATTTATGCGCATATAAATGTGTATTTCCAAGCAATTTAGTATTTTAAAATGTTTCAAAATTAGCGGAAAAAGGTATACTGCATATATGTAACGTAAATAATTTTGTTCCATCAAATTTATAATTTCTTCATAGTACTTAAATGTAGCGTTGCTTAAACCTCATAAATGCGTCAAATTGAATACGCATATTCTGAAATAATGAGGCAAGTATATTATAAATAATAATTAAGGATTAATAAATATACAAATTGTTAAGATTCTATTATCACTCAAATGATTTTGTTCTAAAACCATAATTTACTACTTGATCAACTAACTTGTATACGTTATTGTTAAATATAAACCAGTGTTTTACAATAAGAAGTTGTCATATGACAATAATAGTAAATAGACACAGTATAATAGAATTTGCGTAAGTGAATGTTTGAACATGTTTACTCTGTATAACTAATAAAAACAATACTGACAAACCCCACTTAATATCGATTAGTCTGGATACTTTCCCTATTCTAAGCCATTATAAAGAAGTGCCTAGCGGAACATGTCTATATCAATAATAATGACAATTGATAAACCCCCCGCAATATCGATTAGTCTGGATACTTTCCCTATTCTAAGCCATTATAAAGAAGTGCCTAGCGGAACATGTTTATATCAATAATAATGACAATTGATACGCAACCACAATATCGATTAGTCTGGATACTTTCCCTATTCTAAGCCATTATAAAGAAGTGCCTAGCGGAACATTATCATATCAATAATAATGACAATTGATAAACCCCCACAATATCGATTAGTCTGGATACTTTCCCTATTCTAAGCCATTATAAAGAAGTGCCTAGCGGAACATGTCTATATCAATAATAATGACAATTGATAAACCCCCACAATATCGATTAGTCTGGATACTTTCCCTATTCTAAGCCATTATAAAGAAGTGCCTAGCGGAACATGTTTATATCAATAATAATGACAATTGATAAACCCCCCACAATATCGATTAGTCTGGATACTTTCCCTATTCTAAGCCATTATAAAGAAGTGCCTAGCGGAACATGTCTATATCAATAATAATGACAATTGATAAACCCCCCGCAATATCGATTAGTCTGGATACTTTCCCTATTCTAAGCCATTATAAAGAAGTGCCTAGCGGAACATGTTTATATCAATAATAATGACAATTGATAAGCCCCCCACAATATCGATTAGTCTGGATACTTTCCCTATTCTAAGCCATTATAAAGAAGTGCCTAGCGGAACATGTTTATATCAATAATAATGACAATTGATAAGTCCCCCACAATATCGATTAGTCTGGATACTTTCCCTATTCTAAGCCATTATAAAGAAGTGCCTAGCGGAACATGTTTATATCAATAATAATGACAATTGATAAACCCCCCACAATATCGAGTAGTCTGGATACTTTCCCTATTCTAAGCCATTATGAAGAAGTGCCTAGCGGAACATGTTTATATCAATAATAATAACAATTGATAAACCCCCACAATATCGATTAGTCTGGATACTTTCCCTATTCTAAGCCATTATAAAGAAGTGTCTGTCGGAAGACTCAGATGATATATTCCCAATACGGTGGGTCCGTCTTAAATCGTTTCCGGGACCTTGCTCCCCTGAGGCATTTAATTAATTTATTGTTCAACATGCTAACCACGCGCTGCGCCGCCCAGGGGATGACCGTGGGGACCGCTCAATAAAGGGGCGGACATAAGTGTGATAACGACTATAGCCAATGTGGCTGATCCCAGTGTCTCGACTTCCATTCACTGAAACTTTCTTTATTGAATACATCCCATCCTACAGCGAGGTTAATTACAAAATTTAACTCTGCAATTATTGTAAGATTAAGATTTCAGACTGAAATATTTTTTGTGATGTACTAAAAATATTATTCTTCTCAGAAGAAAGTTGAAGCTAGTAATAAAATATTTGTATACGTAATGTTTCGAGTTCAGTTATTTGAACTACTATGCTCCTTAATAATAAACTTTATCGAAATAACTCATACAATAGGCTAGTTTATATGATATTTTGATAACGTAGAAAGTACCGTATTAAAGTTGTTAATTTTACCATTTAATTTCCATTACATACATAAAAAAGTTGGATTTAGTTAGCACCACTATCAATATTGTAAATAATAAAAATTAAACCTAAGCCTTTATAAGATGTTTACTTCAGATCTTTTTTAAAGTATATCTGTTTATACTCATTCCCATTATGAGTTGATGGTCAACTTAGTAATGATGTAATCAATTTTCAGTTAGAACATTTTTTTTTAATTTTTTAACTTAAAGCTCTCTACACAAGACTTTCCCGAAAACAGATGAAATAGAAAATGTATCACTTTACAAGGTATCACAGGCACTATAATTACAAAATTTACGTAATAATGCAAAAAAATAAACGCCTAAACATAAAAATCTAAAATTTTCACAGTATTTACATGAGCTTCAGAATTGTCATTGTATTTCATTCATGTATGGTTTATGGAAATTATATTTTAAGTGAAAGAAAATTAGAGCTTTTATCATTTTTCGTTAAGGAAATCAAAATTTTTATAAAATTGCTCTCTCTAGTGACTTTTTATGTACATAAAAAGTTCATATTTTTATCTTCAACAATTCTTCTTTGGGTCTTATGAAAATATGTCCCGAAATTCTGTTTGAGATTTTTACCTCTTCTGGTGGAGTAATATTTTTTTACTCTTCTTGTCTTCAGAAATTGTATCTTAAAGGCGGTAACCAAATACTTTGTTACTAAAGATTCCAACTGAAAACCGCCTGCACCACCTTAATATTTTTCCCGAATCAAAACATAAACCATAATTTAATCTATTCTATTATATCTATATATACTAAAATAATCCTAATTTGTCAATTAAAGACACTCCAAACCCTGTGTGTTGTCCTTGTTGATCTACAACAGATAATACGAGGTGAACGGAATTTGTTTATTTAAAAAGTTGTATTTTCCCTTGCACTCAATAACTTATTTTACAAAAGTGACGAAATAAATTTAAATTTAACATGAAGCTTAATTATTAATATCATTCACACACTATAATTATTTTATTTTATTTTCACTATTGCTAAAGATATGTTCGGGGGAGAATATATTGTATATTATTAAAAAATAACCTGAAGAATTTTGCTATAAACATATAATATTCATAAAATAATTAATTTTATTTATGAACTTTAAGGTCAGAATCCCATTACTCAGATTAGCAGATAAATGCCAAGCTTTTGCTGAAAACAGCTTCATTATACGTTTATTTCAATTTACAAATAATAATTCAATCTATAATTATATATTGAACTTAAATCATAGGTTTCAGTATTAAAATTTTTATTTAATAGTCACGTAAAAAGCCAAATTAGTTATTAGTTAGGAAAAGAGTTATATTAACTAGTTTTCAATTAGATAAACGCCATGTTTTATCGATATTTTGTATTATTTTTGATTTGTTTTTTAAGATATTTAAAACAATTTTTTTAGTTATTTAGTCCTGAAAAATTAATAACCCATAAGTTGATTAACAGTTTTTATATGACGAGTATTTAGCTCCATTAGTACGCAAATGTTCTTAGTCATACATATATATCGGTAGGTTTTAGTGCTATTTTTTAATGATTACAAAAAATTCGTTTCAATTTAATCGACAAGCTTTAAAAACTATCCCATGACAGACAAAAATGTCTGATAAAAGTGTAATTATAAAATTAAACCTCTATGTAAATGTTTTCTTACGTTATACTTACCTAATTTTAATCTTGAATTTGTTAACCAATTGTTTGAATTAATTTGTTAAACATAAAACATTTCTTAATTTTGGTAAATGTCTCAGTGAACACGTTTTTAACAGAACTTTTTAAAATTTCAATTTTCCTATCATCAAACAATTTATAGTGGAACCAATTTCACTATTTAAGTTGTAAGTTAAATGTAAGAGAGTAATGTAATTTTTTTCTGTTTTAACTTCAAAATACTATTTGATAGTATAGTATAAGCTCAATATTATAAACTCAGTTACATTACAATTATAACACTTAATATTAATATTATACGTAATCAATTACAACTAAATTAGTACATGGAAAAAAATAAATTTATTGTTGTTTGATGGTTAAATAAATACTAAACTACAATTACTTTTACGAATTCATTAGAGTACTAAACGTTACACTTGAAAATCACCGATAATATTTATTTATTTGAATTTTCTATATTTGTATATTTGTTACGGTTGGTATTATGGTTATGTTTCTGGCTTTCCTTGCTAATGCTTCAAAGTTTCACCCTCAAAATATTCAAATCCTTTGTAAAAATATATCCTCTCTTTTAAAATCGAGATGTATTAAATGATTGATAAATATATATAATTAGTTTTTCTTCCTCTGTATATTTTTGTGTATCACGTAACTTTCACAACATGCCTCTAGGTGTAACGTTGAATTTTTGACACAAAGTTATGAAAAAATTGTTAACAGTTTTCTCAATTAGGGAAGTCACCACGTTCGATCGACATTTCTATTTGCTGGTGTTTGTTAAAATATATTTAAACCACTTACACTTCAATGTTTAAGTTAAATTAAATAACTGTTAAATTAAGTCTAATTAATTTAAAAGGGGTGAAATTAATTAAACTACAATTTTTAGTTTTACCTGACTGAATAATAGCTACTAGTATATTTAAACCTTGAGGTGTTATTGTTATATCTTTCAAGCAAGAGTAGAATTCATATTAGTGTTGTTTAGTCACAAAACTAAGTTTGAAGTTACTTACTGGCATAAAATGTTTTTAAACTTATGAACAAAGATATATCACCATTTACGTAAGTTCGTAAAGACGCCAATATCTGCGGCAGAGAAACAAGCAAGCAAAAAGAGCACGGGTTTCTTCACATACCTTACAAAAATAGAACATTACTAATAAAGTTACTAACAAATACTATATATTTATCACTAAGAATACTATTTTTTACTATCTGTTATTTTCTGTTTTTTTTATATTTGTCTTAGCACCAAAGTCCCATTTACTTATCCTTCCATTTATCCTTTCTTGTCCTTACAACACACAATAAAGCAGCATTTAATAATTTCTACAGTTTATATACAGAATTCTAAAGTGAGAATGTGCCAACCAGTTAAAAAGTTTAAGTAATTATTCTTGTGCAAACAAATGAAAACGATTACAAAATCGGGAATAAATTCCTGTTTTAAATGCGCTTAAGTCGCAGGTGTGCTAATAACAGAACGACGCAGTGCGCCAACCCTCCGGCATGAAATGACCCACTGGTGACTACGGAGACATTGTTATTCTGTTACAGCCGGCTCCGCCTTATAATCCCTGGGCTAATGTTCAGCACCGAGTTACCAAGTGCGACACATTTTTACACCCTATATAACTGTCTTTGTACTAGTTCTACTGAACAACTAGAGCTCTACTTCTCCCTTCACAGTGCTAGTTGTAGAGAAACAGCTCTTCAAATTGAATTGTACGTTCAGCACATTCATTGATCTTTTATCCTAGTTCTACTGAACAACTAGTGCTCTACTTCCTCATTCACAGCTCTAGTTCTGGAGTAACAGTTCTTCAGATTAAATTGTACGTTCAGTTCATTCATTAATCTTTTATACTAGTTCTATTAAACAACTAGAGCTCTACCTCACCATTCACAGCTCTAGTTCTGGAGAAACAGCTCTTCAAATTGAATTGTACGTTCAGCACATTCATTGATCTTTATATACTAACTAGCAGTTACCCGCGGCTTCGTACGCAATTTTCTGTTGAAAAAACTGGACAATATATCTATATATTCTTTTTCTATGACATAATAAACAGTCTGGAGAGGATAATCGATAGTCACTCAAAGCTATTCCAATCTCCTGATCCAATTTAGATTTAAGTTTAAAGAACAGAGGGTTTGGGATCCTGAAGTCGTAAAGTGAAACAGTTTTTTATAAGATTAGTATTTCCCTCCCACATTCCCATGATAATTTATTGAAGTTCTTCGATGGCTTCAGTAACAATAAGAGTTAGCCTTTTTATCCCAATGACGAAAGTGTATCGTACAACTAAAAAGTTTGATGCGGTCAATATGGGTCTGTTCTGTTCGTTTAAATTCACCCCCGGTCTAATCTATTTACAGTTCCACAATTTATTTATGCTGATGCACTAGCCAAAACAATGGTCTCATATGTTGGTTTCGGAATCTAACTTTTGATGTTTAAGTGATTTTGATATATTTTTACCGATCACTAAATATGTATTAGGGGTATATGCTTCAAGTATTAGGGCAATTTTATCTCCATTTTGCTTTTCAATAACTACAGTAAAAAGGCCATACACAATGTTAAAAGGAACTAAAACAGATTAGATTACGTTATGTGCAAATATTCACAGCTTTACACAATAAGGTAGTTGTTATAACAGCGTATAAATGGCATTTCTATTGTATTTGACAGATTATTCATCATTGGCGCAATCTAAATTTAAAATTAAATAACTTCGTACTTGCAATCTGAATTACACTACTGATTAAGCACTTTACAATATTTCAATATTTACTAAAGTTGCTAAATACAAACAATGTAAAAACATGTTTCTGCCTCTTTGATTAACTTCAGGTGAAAGTGTTAACAGCTTTTAAGTATCTGTTCAATTTATATTTACGTCTTAGCGCAATTTTCCAGATCCAATGTAAAACTGGAGTGTATCATAACATTCGAATGTAAACAAACTAATTTTTCAATTTGAATTCGACTTTATTGGTGAAATGAATGTGTTATGGGTGGTAAAAAGCACTGTAAGTGTTAATTCAGGACCAAAAGCTATACCTGTTCCAAATTTCAGCACAATCCGTGTAACAGTTTCAGCGTGATTCGAGGACAAACCTCCAAACATCTAAATATACAAACATCCAAACATCAAAATATCTAAACATTCAAACTTTCGCATTTATAATATTAGTGGGATTCTACTGAACCATTAGAGCTCTACCGTTGACAACGCTATTTCAGGAGTAACAGGTTATCTTGAGATTAAATTTTACGTTAAGCTTATCCATTGATCTTTTATGAAAGAAGAGAGGGGTAATTTCCACTCTGCATTACGCCAGTATTTAAGTGATTTCCTGACAGTGACTGTAGAGATAAGAGAAATAGAAAATTATTTTCTATCGTCAAAAAGAACATTTGACTTTTTACGACAACGGTACTAGGTAGAAACAATTTCAGAAATATCCGTCTATGGGTTACAAATAAAAGGGTATCCTGAAGAAGTACTGTACTTGAATCTATATAAATGGATATATGAATGTTTGTCTGTTTGCCCTTTATTTTCTTTATAGAATCGTAAACTATGGGACCGAACATTATGAAAAATTGTATGTATATGTATTTTTCTATGAAGAAGGTTGATATCCTATGCCCATTTATGTAACTCGCCACCAGGCGGCGCGGCGCTGCAAAAGATAAAACTTTTGAAAGCGCCTGCATATTATAAATTGTAATTACGAGACAGTTACGTATATTAAACAGCAAACGCTAATTGAAGGCGCTAAGTTATGGTGTATATTTGTCTTTAAAATCAATTTCTGGTTGAACTAAAAGCTTGAGTGTACGACCACTTAATAATAAAGTACATGTACGTGTATAATACACTCTTGGCAGATTATCTTGATCGTGACATCAAGGCAAACTCTACATCGGTGTTGGAAATATAATTCACTTGAACCAGAAGTTCTCTTACAGGGGCAAAGCTTAAGAAAATCGCGTGAAGCCGAGGGAAAAAGCTAGTATTTTAGAAAACTAGATATTAAAATCTTTTTTAAATACATTCTGTTGTCTTTTCGGCCCAATTAGATTAGTTTATTGAGGAATGTATGGCGGAAAGGGTACAAATATAATTAATAAATAAGGATAGCCATGTTATAAGGTTAAACATTACTAGTATATTTCTCGTACACATTACAGATTATAACTGCGTTGGCCACAAATTTACCAATTGTACCCAGTTACTTTAAAAAGTAGTTAAGGACTATACACCATATCACACCCCTTCCACCATCCGTAACCTGGTCGTTTGCAAAATTTAGGAATATATAGGAATAATTTTGTTAAAATGTGAATTGCATTTAGACGCACTTTATTATCTTATTATCCGTAAACCTAAAGTGGACTAACAATATAAGATATTTTTAACTAAGTTTTAATTATTGAGGACATTAATTATTAACTTTTGGTCGTTTTATGTATTAATTAAAAGCCATAATCTTATCCCTGATTCTTTGTCACGTCATTGCATTTAGTTTTGATAATTGTTATAAAAATGTTCATAAAACCTATAGTTGTATGGTGAGCATTATTGCTTTATTTTTAATGTATTATCGATTTTTAATTGATTAATAATTTTAACTCGCTTCCTATAAAAACAAGTCAAAAAATGAAAATGTACCGTTAAACGCTAATCTTCCAAACTGCTGGACCAATTCGGCTAATCCTTCAAGTAAAATATTACTGGAGTACGAGAAAAGTTTAGATGAAGAGAAAGATTAGAAAAGTTACATAGAATAGTTTGCAATCAACTAATTTAGAATTTGTTTGCTATTGACTTTATTTATATCAATTTGAACACAATTGATTGCTCAAAACCTTTTGTTCATGGTTTTTGAACATTTGTTAGCCATTTAATGAAATTATAGCGCCTCAAACGTAAATAAAGTGTTTTTTTTTTTTTTTTTTTTTTTTTTTTTTTTTTTTTTTTTTTTTTTTACAGTAGATTTTTATTTTAAAGCAAATTATTTTACAAGGGAATTACAGTTCTGGGACCTAGTTTATTCAATTTTTCAGGTCTAAATTCATATGAAACGGAATGTTTGTCTCATCGTTCTGAACGGTAGTCAAGACAAAAATTCCGTTTCATGTGAATTTAGACGTGAAAAATTTAATAAACTAGGTCTAATTCCAGAACCGTAATTCCCTTCATTTTCATCTGTAGCAAATGAAATATCACACACACATACATGTTTCGTATATTTTCCGTGATATTTAATTTACTACAGATGTAATTCCAAACTTTACAAATGTAAACAATCACATTAACCAGCAGTAAAATTACTAAGCACTTGTCAATAGCAGGACAGTAAACGTCACTAGCTCAGACAATATTTCATTACTTGACGGCCCAAACTGTTGTAGAGACTGAACTGTTAAAGTTTTACTCTGTTGGCAATCGAGGCTTTAATCGAAAGTTTCGCCATCTGGTCTCCCCCCCCCCCACAACCCAATCATCCGCGACGGATGAGCTCTGGCTAGAGGGGTGACGATGGTGAGCTGAGGTAGTGTCGAGGGTGTTGTGTGGTTTAGTAGGTACTTCGTGCCAGGAGTCACTTGTACAGACATTTTTAAACATCTATCTAGTAGGTATATATTTTACATTTGCTTATAAGAATTCAAAAAAATTATCCTGTGGAAAAAAGTATTCGGTTTTTAATTGTAATAGAGATGGTATAAAGGAAAGTATTATAATGTTGAAAAGGTATGAACTTTTGTTTTCGGTGTTTTGGAACAACAAAAGTGACAGGAGTGACTTGTGTTATAATCTCATTGGAGAACTAAAAGTCAGTCTGATGAAATTAATTCAGGAATAATATTCCTGAATATATAATAGTTAATGAATATCTTTGATTTTTAAACCCTTTTCAAAGATTGATTTTTTCCAAAAAGTAACTATCCATTAACTTGATATATGGACTGTAGTATAAAAAATGTAATTTACAATTATTGAGCAACATTTATAAAAGAGTGTTTTAACGTAATTTTGATTTTAGGTTAAAACGAATCTACAATACATTAGTTATAGAGATCATACGATTATAAATGCACAACTGAATTCGGCGTGTATGATCAATAGAAGAAGATTGGTCTACTCCAAAAACCTTCATGTTTAATATTATTGTAATTTGATAATTAGTTTAATCCCGTTTTAAAATGTTTTAGAGAATCCTTCATTTCATATACATTACTTATAGTCCACGGTTGGTATATATACATACATATATATATATATATATATTTATAGCTTATATATAAAAACTATATGCTTTTATATATATGTATATATATATATATATATATATATATATATATATATATATATATATATAGGTTTTTATAAGAATAAACCTCATCTGCACACAAGTATCTTTTAAAAAAAGTGTTAACTTTTATTTTAATTACAAATTTAACTGATGTTTTCCTAAATTGTTTTATTACTTTGTTGGAATACGATTAAATCAAATGCCTAATGTATAAAGAAATTA
This sequence comes from Homalodisca vitripennis, assembly GCF_021130785.1. Taxonomy (NCBI): domain Eukaryota; kingdom Metazoa; phylum Arthropoda; class Insecta; order Hemiptera; family Cicadellidae; genus Homalodisca; species Homalodisca vitripennis. The sequence goes on from NC_060211.1 coordinate 25,878,087, forward strand.
AGTTATTTTCATATTTTTTACACTATCTTAATAGGGAATCTTGGACCCTCGAGCTGGAAAAATTTCATTTATGATAAAAATTAATTACGATCACTTTTTGTCAAGTTTATTATTTTCATACCTTCAACTGTGTCTTTTTTTAATTAACGGCAATTAATACCTATATATTATGTACTCTCAATATGTGATTTATTGTTTTCACTATAGCAAACTAATAAAGACACGTTTTTCTATATATTTTTAATATTTTTGTTATGGTTAAAGCATGTTTCGTGTAAGTATACAAGAAATCCTTTTTATTATTACCATTTAAAAACCTGTACAATGTTTTTATTATTGTTTTCCTGGTTAAATTGTTACTAACAACTAAAAGATCAACGATTATTTCAATTAAATTATATTACGTTAACATCTTATAGCGCTGAGATTGTGTTTCAGAAAGGATACAAAAGTTTCCGGAGTTCTGAAACGACAATATATAACACATCCTTAACCTCTCTTTTCAATTTCCATGAGTTTCCTATCACTTGGATTTTATTTTATTAAAATTCGGTTTAATTTCGCTCGTGTTTGTGAAGACTATTTCGTGTTATTCACCCAGGACTAACACATTCGCGCGAGATTGAGTTTATCTAGGTTTCCGGCCGTATTGAATCTGTACAACTGTCTGGAGAGGTTAGGATTCGATTTCCGTCAGTAAAGCCGTTTATCAGTGAGGCGTTAAACGGCGATCCATTGATGTCCGGGGAGAGTTGGGGAGAAAGGAAGAAGCCATCATACACCTGATTGTGTTACTGGGGGTCTGACTGTAGGTGCAGTTTATAGCTAACAAAACTCTAACTTGTCACAAACCCTTACTAGTAATACGTGAGAAATTCGTAAGTGTTTCTATAAACTGATCTAATTTCTCATGCAGTTTTATTTTTATTCACGTTATTACAAGAAACGACTGATACCTCTCAACTGTATTTGGCGCTACAGCTTCTTTTGTTGGAAAAGGTACCGTTGAAATTGTTACAAATATTGAAAAATAGTTGACACATTGAAAATGTTATGTAATCTATGTAAAGTAGCCGGTGCCTATCAAAAGACAAATTGTTGCAGCTTCAGGCTTGTGCAAGTGTACATTTAAAGTCATCATGCACGCTTATGCATTGACGGATTTCGTTGAAACAAGTACCGTTGGAGTTATAATAAAAATTTTCAAATAATTTTGTTCCTAGTATATTTTTATGACTACACAAAATTGTTTGTTATTTAAAAAAATATTTATTTTCCAACATTTACATTCATGTTTACAAATAAATGAAAAACTTAGAAAGTCACTGACCAAAAACAACTAGCTGGTCAGTGTAACAGATAAACAATACACAAATAAATGGTTTATATCTTTCTCTCACATAAAAAACTAAAAGGTCAACAGACCTCTAAACATTTGGCTTTAAACATTTTCAAAACATGACATTTTGTTAATATGAAAGAAAATAACACAATTATTGTTTTTATTTCTCTTATCTATTCAAACCTATATGTATATAGAAAATTTGGTTTCCTTGCCCTTAAATATTTTTAGAGATAATAATTCTTTAATAAAAAATACAAAATGAGGGCAAGCGGCTAAACGAGAAATTTCTCGACCTATGCTTGTATGACGTTTGCGTATTAAATTATGAATACTATCAGCCACAGAAGTGGCTGACAGTTTTGTGAACACTCAGCATATACACAGAGTGTAAATTAAGTTCTGACATGCCTGGATATATTTCGAATGGATTGGAAACATTAAAATATCCCTCCCCCCATTTTTCAAAGGTGTTAGAGGGGAGATCACTTGACATTTTCAAACTGCAACCCCTGTATTGTGACATATCATTTGAAAGGTATATTTAAAAGAAACACAATGACACGAACAAAACACCTCTACGATAATTCTAACCAAAGTTATGGCAACCAATCCTTTACATCTAAGGGTGTAAATTATGTCCTGATACGCCTGAATACGGATTGGGGTATCAATGTGCAACCTTCACCAGATTTATTGAAATAATTGTTCGGTTTTTTTTAGGGTAAAAAATTGTACCCTCAAAATAATTAAAAACAATGAACTTAAAACAAATTTCGTAATGTTAACATTAAATATTTTAACAAATAAAATTTATACTGTAGACCCAACATCATTTCAAATTATCTTGCTTAGAAATAAAGCGAAAGCGATCGTCTTCCTAATTAGAAGCTACACACAGATCCTTCTTCCTCTGCAGGTTGATAAAATACAGTCGCTCTTCCCGGAAACAGGGAAATTACAGCAGAATAAACATTTAAAGTTTGCGTACAAAATAATGGCATTAACTTAAGAACTGAGCTAACTTATAACTGGCTGGCTGGCCGGAACTTTTAAACAGCTTAAGACGAACTTTGAATTCTTAACAGGAGTAAACCCGATAATAGAACTTATCCTTTTGAATAATGAAAGTTTACAGAATAATTTGGAATAGTCATTGAAATGTATGAAGCTAATTAATTTTATCACAACTCAGAAATTTGATATTTAGCCGTGTAGATTATCACTGTAATTCATACAATTTTCCAACATATTCGTACTTATTTGGACAAAATTAACTTAACTGTACAGAGTACAGCTTAGATGTTTACACTTTGTTCAACAATGTTAAACATTTTGGTTACAAATCCAAAAATTTTTCAAATATCCAAAAAATATATACATTGACCTTGAAACACGTATAGACCTGAATACTCTAAAGCTTATTCCCTTAAAAAAAATATAAACCTAATAAATAAAGATTACAATTCATGTTTTGAATCTCGAGTTTAGCTGCAGATATGTGTAAAATTCATTTTGGTTAGCCCAAAAATCATTTTAACAAACTTATAATTAAGTCTATCGTCAAACAAACCACTTTAATACGTTTTCTGACGACAGGTTTCGAAGTCTTTTTAATACTTTATCGTACCTTTGTAGCACAAACCACACCACATAAAACTTGATCGTGAAGATGAAATATAACGGCTGGTGGATGATTCAGATTTTCTTCAAATTTATTTTTTAGTCTCTGGATTGCAATAAACAATATTTTAATACGTTTTATATACTTTTTTGTCTATAAAAAACCTATTTAAATATTCAAATCGTCCATCCAGTAACTTGGTAAGGGATAACGTCTTCAGTATAATTTATGCATATATTAGTATAAATTATTGTATTATAGTTTTTAAATTACTGTAGTTTTTTATTAGTTATTGGCTATCATTAAGTTTTAATTCCAATAAAAGTTTGTTCACTGTTATTGTTCTATTATAGATCTAATATATTAGTACGTGTTTCCAAATGATCAATAACATTACTATAGTAACAATTTCTGGGTTTAAGATAGACCATTGTACTATCTTGAAACCTTTAATGTTTACAATTCGCAGTCTATTCCTTTATACTAAACAACTGGAAATGTAAGCACAGTAATTTCAATTAATCTCTTAATAGCATGAAACCTGGGGGACATTATTTTAACAATGTAAATACATTTTTTTAATGTAATGAGTACTTTCGTAGTATTTTCCTTAAAAACAATAATGCGTTTTAGAGTTTATATTGGATATTATGAAATTTAATAAATACTTTTTATTCCCACATATAGCAATATTTTATATACAGTATTACAGGACACTTGCATGGTATTTCCATATCACTGCTTTTGACTGGGATAGTAACAAAGTGAACAAAAAATCTGTACTTCAAATTGTTTTCAGAGGAATGAATACTTCAGATTTTTTAATGTATTTAAATTTATTTAATCATATTATGATCTTTACAATGAAAGCTTAAAGATCTTTATGATAGACGATAAGTTGTAAAATATATTCCAAAATATCTCAAAATCCTCCAAAGCTTTGATGATTTTGAGATATTCCAATTTTTTTTATGATTTAGTTCCTAATTTTGGTATTAGGAACATTATTAGGCAATTCTTCAAATGGAATGTGAAGTGTTCAACGAACCCAAATATAAAAAGAGTCATCTTTATTTTTACTCATCAAATGAATCTGAAATTCCTCCTTCATGTCCATTGCGAAATCAGGTCTCTTTTTTTTAGATGCGTGATGGAAAAATAAAGTATTCGTTTGTCAGTAGGAAAAACATTGTTGTCTTGTCAGCTCCAGCAAACCTTCTCTCAACTCTACAAAATGTGCAGTTTTAATTCGCACTTATATGTTTGGAACAGCTTCGATCTAGATATATGTCCATTATGATGAAAAGCATTGCCAGGTATTATAAAATGCTGAGATGACGGTAGCGAGTTCTAGTTTTGTTGTATGTATATTTCAGTGAATGATGTCATCTCTTTCTAGTTAATTGAGAAATAAGACTGCATGTTTATATATCCCTCTGCTTCCTGAGATTTATATCAGTTCACTATCAATCATAATGTATTACAAAGAGAAATATATGATGCAATTACGCACAAATTGTTATTTATAATTCAAAATTTGCCATAACCATTTTGAAATATTCAGAAAGCTCGTTCATCTAGGCGTCAAGGAAATTTTCAAACAAAAGCATTAAAAAACTGTTATGACTCCCACCCCCCCCCCCCCCCACCCCCCCCCCCCCCCACCCCCCCCCCCCCCCACCCCCCCCCCCCCCCACCCCCCCCCCCCCCCACCCCCCCCCCCCCCCAGTGTAAGTTGGTGGTTGGAGTCATATCAAGGTTATCAATTTGATAGTTATCAGGAGTATATATATATATATATAAATTTAAAAATTGAGAGAAATACAAAAAATAATTATATATGTTTTAACTCATAATTTCTAGAAAATATGTTAGAAAAATGATAAAAGTGTAATATGTGAAATATACTAATCGGTTCTTGTTTTATAACATTAAAAAGATTTTTATTAAATATTTTTCACGTCCTTTTCTTAATTCGATTTGGATGGTTCTGATCACTTAACAGAACACAGCATGGGACATTTAATATACTAAAGTTTGGTAAGGCTAAAGTGTCCACCTGATCAAGACCTTAATCTACAAATGATTTAGTATACCGTGGAGTTTAAATTTATTTCTCATAGCTAAAAATAACTCAATTTTATATTAAAAATTGCACAAGAAACATTCAACAGAATCAATGTTTTATTTTGTACTGTACAAAAATACAAATTACAGAATGTTATATACTATGAGAATACATTTTATACATTGAAAATATACCTATATCTATATTACAGCAAGCGTTAGGAGAGAAAGGAAAAACATAGCGTACTGTAAGTGACATAGAGTGTTGTATAATAAATTATTTCTTAGTAAACACAGGTGTTTTAATATGCCGTTTTTGAGATTAAAATAACTTCCGGATATTGGCCATTGTTCAGTGACAAAAAAATACAAAAATCAGTATCACTATATTTATCGACATCTACAATGTTAACCATCTTCCTCAGGCCAATGCATAACTATAATCATAATCTCAATAAACAATAAAAAACACAGAAACGTTGTGGAACGTCAATTCAAGAATCAAAACAAACTTATTGAGTGTCTGCCTTATAGAAACCTATTAATCGAGGACCTAGAAAAATTTTATGTATGTATATCTGTCCGTCCGTTCAAACAATATCTGGAGAACTAACTAACATATAGACGTAGTATTTTGGAAATAAAATTATTTCCATATAAGGAACATCGGATTTGAGTATAGTCATTTTGTTCCATGGGATTTGGCTGAGCTTTAGTGACAATTTCTTTTAGATTGATATTATGCGTAAAAGTATTGTCAATGATAAAAATTGCAGAGTAAATCAGAGCATAATCATTTGAAAGTTTTACTCGTGACATAGAAACAACTTTAGTCTAGTCAAATGAGCAATAGACTTCAATTTTACATGCAACGAACGTCAGTGAAGCACGTGACGCGCTACTTGGCGTGGCGCACTCCCATTTTGACATGAACTTCCAGGCAAGAAAACCGTCTCACCTTGTTAGCCTTCCATAGTAAAAAGCAAACTTTAAACAGAGAGTGACTTCTGTGACAGTGGTTGTCCACGGCTCACACTCGTATCGTATCCCTCCCGCCACGCGGGAATGCGGGAGTGCGGGATGACGCATACCCAGACCAGGGGAACAGGAATGTGGTGATTGCAGAGCTTTCTCTGCAATTGCCTCCCCTCAATTAGCGCTATTGTCGCTCACCCAACCGTAATTCGGCACGCGGTCTCCAGACCCCTGATTCACGTAATTTTATCCCCCCTCAAGATCAGAAGTTGCTTTACAGGCAATTGATACAAATCAATTTACTGTATCATTCAAAAATTGAGGAATTGTTTCAAACTGTGTGGATGTTCGGTATTTGATTTGCTTGAAACTATTTGTTACTTCAACCCTCTTCTTCACAATCGTAGGTAAGAAATACTCACAAATCAATTACTGAACTATCCACAGTGGGCCTACTTAAGATAGTCACAATTAGGCCTATGGCCTTTCTTTTATTAGCCCTCTGATTTGTAAAAACTAATAAATCTACAATAACTTGTCTTGTTTTTTTGTAACTATTTGTCCTAATTTATTAAATGCTCTGAATTCACAATTTTGCTAAGGCGGTTTTTTTGTTTCTGGAATAAAATATAAAGCTGGATTGGAAATTGATGAAACCATAACAATATATCAGACTTCTGTAGCATTGTCCATTAACGTTGTGAAAAACGTTACATGGTAAACAATGGTAACACCTAATTCCTGAAACGAATGTCGGAATATATGAGTTAAGGAAGGAGTTAGAGTATGGTTGAAGGTTTAGGATAATTGCCGAAGGCTCTCTAAATTGATTAATACCACAAAGATGGTGAACCCCCTTAGAAGAAGACAGTCTGCAGAATTACAAGAAAACATTTTTGTTATTTAAGGGAGACCGTTTGCCTGTAAATTTACAAAATGAAAAACCTAAAAATGCTTTGATCAATTTCGTGCGATTTGGCACATTCACCCCGTATTTTTGACTAAAAATGTTTATCTTGTTTAAGAGTATGAGAATTCTTCAATAATGTACTATTAAGTATCATACTCTAAGTTATTACAAGTTAACTAAGAAAATATGAGAAGTTGTTCTGGTGTCTTAATACTTACAATAGGCTATTTTGCCTGTTACGTGATCTTGTGTCTTGTGTTTCTTCTTTAATATTAATATGCGTTATGGAAAACATAATTTATGTTACTTTAAAGTGTATTAGCCTAATTCTTTCAATTTTTTAATGGAAATCATGCGTTTATTGCTTTCAATTGTGTGTATTTATTTTATTAAAAACTACGTTAAAACGTGTTTAGAATTATTGACATAGCATTATTAATTGGAGAAGAAATGCTTAGATGCATTACTTTATCGCTAATTGCATTTTTTAATCATTGAATAAACACTAATTGAAATCGATCGACACTCGTATATACTATATATATATCGAGAGTATATTAAGACCTTTTTCCAGTTTTATTCTTTTATTTATGAATGTAATTAATGATGTAAAATTGATATTTTTATCTGGTGTTATTTACTTTCTTTTATTCTTATAAAATGATGGCCAATGCAGTAAGCAATTCGATTGAATAGAATCATTGAGTACTATGTTATTTAGGGGTTAGTTATAAGTGTTGAGTTTTATTACCACCAGCAACACACACAAATAACGATAAAATTGTTATTGTATAAACCAGAAATACTATCGTTATCACAGATTTTAATACAGTATTTTCAATTTGTATTTTTAAAGTAAAAATAAATTAATGGCTGACGTTACAAAAACACTTGGCTGGCAGTATATTATAACCAAGTACGAGTACAAGAGGAGAGTAAAGTCGGCTCCGCGACTTGGTGTTTATCGCACAAGAAGTTACTGTGGCGGGTAAATCTTATGAGGCATGTTCATTACTTTGATGAGGGCGGGATGTTTAATTCACAAAGGCGGGATGATCCGGGGCACGTCTGCTAATTAATAACTGCCGGGAGCCAGGCAACCATACAACGAGGTTCTGGCAAAACTAACTGCAAGCGATCTTTCCTCCCGTTTACAACACTGATTGTACTCAGATGTTCCATTTGTAGATGCGATTAAATTTGTTAGAACTTTATCAGTTGGTGGTCTAATACTGTCCACTGTAAATGAAGTAGGTATGTCTCATTTATAAAGTACTAGCACATGCCCCCGGCTTCGACCGCAATATCTATGCAACATTCCGTGTATTTTATTAAATAGCTTCCGCGATTTCAGTAAGTATTTTTTACCAATTTAGAGGAAGTCGAAGCTTATAGGCTTCGTGGAGAAAGCACTATTGATGTAATACAATACGGGTTCTATGATATATTTATAATGCAATCACCCATTTTTCAGTGTCAATAATTAAGACGACCACACGTAACTAAATAATTTGAGTAATTCTTATTTCAGTTTTTTTACTTCAAATTAAAATTTATTACATTTTCAACGCAAAACTAGTGTTTGCTATTTTGGCTCAATAAAAAGTATATATGTGTATACGTATGACAGCTATCATAATTTCAGATTAATTGATGTTGATTTTTTATAATTTGTCAATTAGAATATGTATATATATTCATACAACTTAAAATACTCCACTGTTTTGAATCTAACCTTATTACAAAATTATATATAACTGCTATAGTTTTGTCTCAGAATAATGGTCAAATTACAGAGAACTTGGTTACGTTTATCTAATAACTGTTAATTAAAGGCATCATTATCTTTACATATGTATGACCACTGTTCTAGTAAGTAGATATGAATATGAGGTTCCTAGCGCACTTTTGGGACAGACAGATAATCAATGGAAAAATCTTGTTCAAGGTACCGAACACGAATTGACATGCAAAATTACGTTAAGTAGAACATAAAACACAAAACTCACGTTCATGTTACGTTGAGAACGTAAAATTTGACAAACACGAACATAACATTAACGTGATTTTTGCGTTTTAATGTTACGTTCTGAACGTAAAATTTGATAACACGAACGTAACATGAACGTGAGTTTTGTGTTTTATGTTCTACTTAACGTAATTTTGCATGTCAATTCGTGTTCGGTACCTTGAACAAGATTTTCCATTGATTATCTGTCTGTCCCAAAAGTGCGCTAGGAACCTCATATTCATATCTACTCTAGTATATATATATATATATATATATATATATATATATATATATATATATATATATATATATTCACTTCGAGTGTATAAAAGCAGAATTGCTCTGTTATATCAATTATTAAACTTCTTGATACAAAGTTCCTTTAATATTTCGGCTTTTTGCCGTTTTCAAAAAGGTATAATACAAAATAACAATACAGCAACAAAATTTACAAAAGTAAATCATTTACTTTTGTAAATTTTGTTGCTGTATTGTTATTTTGTATTATACCTTTTTGAAAAACGGCAAAAAGCCGAAAATATTAAAGGAACTTTGTATCAAGAAGTTTAATAATTGATATATATATATATATAAACGTCTACCAACCTATGCTGGGTTATCCATTTGAAGTCGAGTTTGCGGGATTGTACTCTACTAATAATGCTCTTCAATTTTATGTGCATACTGCCCTATGCTTACATTTAAGATTTTCTTTTGATTCCTTGTGGGCGAACCCATGAAGCAGTAGCGGATTACTGGATATATCTTAAATTCGATTTTATGTCCAGTAAATCTGTACCAAGTTTTATAATTCTATATTAAATCGCTTAAAAATGCTTAACCATTTAGGGACGTTCGGACTCCTATATCTCACCATGCAGTTCTAAAAATAGATTTTATTAATTTGATTAGAGTTTTATTTTTACTTATTTCAGTACCTCAGATTTACCTGAAATGCAGAATACGATTCGACTGGTATACGGTACCTTACAGTTTGTTTTAAATTCGGTGGGAGCATTTATTTATGAATTGTCTTAGATTAGTTTGTGAACTGATGAATTCCGATAAGGAGAAAGGGGTTTAGGAGAATTTTAAAGCCGCATTGATTGAATGCATTTCAGTATTTATTTTGATTACCTTATAAAGGAAAGGAAATAAATATATCTGAAAGCTCTCTAGCATTAGCCTGGCTTTATAATTATTTTAAATATATTTTGAATTTTATACGGAACGATTAGTGTGGGATACAGCCAAAATAACCTATGGCGGAGTGATCACAGATTTTGTCAAAACAGAGCATTTGAATTATAAATTAGGCCATTCGAATCGAAACAATTACTACAGTAGCTCTGTCCAACAAACTTTAGAGCCAATATAACAGTTGTTTATAGTTTGGAAAACTTGGTTAATTACGTCAGCGCCTCCAAGGTGCGAGTCGAGTTATTCCGTAATTTGTTCAAAAATTAGATTATTCTTGGTACCTAATGCTAGAGTACCAGTAGCTAATAAAGTGCTTCAGCATTGGCAATATGAAACCAGCAACGATGGGTGAAGTCACTATCGTGTTTTCTGAACACTCGGTTCACCCAAGTGTGTTGTACTCGTATATCTAAAAGCTTGATAATAGACATTCGCTCATGGAGGTTGTTTATAATTTATGATCCTCCAAGACAAGTTGTTGCAAGAAGCAGAAACCAAAACCCATTAAAGGCAGCTGCTTAGATATGCACATTACCCGTTCACTCTTGTGGGATAGGGTAGATGCATCTCTTAGCTTAAGTGACGGGAGCAGCAATCCTTAGCCTTGTCTTATGTTTCCTTAGCATCAGAGCTGCATCATTAATTTTGTAAGTCACTAAGTGATCGGTTACTATATCTAGTGCTAACAATTAATTCGTTTGAGAAATTATGTTCTCTGAATATGGTTTTAGATCCAGGAGCGTTGTTACGTATTGAAGTTAGATGTTTTAAAATATAATACGTACTTTATCAATGTGGAAATTTACTAGAATTTAGATCATGCATCACTAATTATTAAGGTGCTTAAGTATTTATTAAATTAATAGTTGTTTACCTCGGCTTCGAACGCTTTTCGTAAGATTTGTCCGTGTATGAGGATTTCTAGTTAAAGTGAATTATATTTCCAACGAAGATGTACAGTTAATCTTGTTACCATGATCAAAAATATATCAAAAGTGTATGTTTATAGCATTTAAAACACACATGAACTTTATCTTAACACTCAAGCTTTAAGTCAAACCAGACATTTTTCAACAAAAATACATCAAAACTTTGCGCCTTCAAATAGTATTTGGCTATATAATATACGTAACTGTCTCGTAACTACAGTTATTATGTGCAGGCGCTTTGATAACTTCTATATTTTGCAGCGACGCCTGGTGATGAGTTACATCAATGGGCATAACATATAGACCTTCTACGCGGAAAAAAAACATATACTTACAATTTTTCATAATGATCGGTCAAATAGTTTCTGAATATATGTATAAAGGGAATACAGAAAAATATTCATTTTTATATATCTACATTAACAAAATTAAACAAGCGATACAGTAAATATTTGCACAGCTTTACACTGAAAAACAATGAGGCGTACCTTAATAAAACAAATATCAGTACTACTATTACGAAGGATCAGCAAAGTGATCAATTCCTCAGTTGATGGTTCAACCTAACACATAGACTGCAAACTAATTAAAGTGGAACCAAATCTATGCGTTTTTGATACGCAAATTATGTATCAAATATATTGTTCCTATATAATATATGTAAACATCATAATGTTCAAATAACACTAATTCAATGTAATTTGAACCAATTTAGCAAATAACGCATTAGTATAATATGTATAGTTTTTCCAGCTGACAAAGAGATCAAAATTTACTAGTAATGTTACTTTTTTACTTAACAATGTTTTTTTAAATGTCGAAATTTATCATTTTATATTTTACTCTCGTACCATCTACCACATAGTTCACAAATTTATCCAAATAAATTTCAAATATATAAATAATTTTCATTCAATGAGCGTTGAGCGTGTTCATTTATTAACCAAAGTAACATCACTCCTAGATGATAATGAACTTGAAGTTCAGGCGATAAAAGATTTACTCTCCAGTTAATGGATTCATGAAACAGTTGTGAACTTGTCTATATATTTTAATATCTAGTTTTTAATCAAATTCTAAAATAGAATGCTGGCACTATGGTTTCGCCTATTGGAGCAAAGTAATTATATAAATTCTAAAATTTATAAAAAGTTTGAATTTTTATGTTTCTTTACAAATGAACGGAAAATGATAAAAAAATATTGAACTTTTGATGTCAATGTAGAATAATATTGAATTTCCCATTAGAAGTGGAAAGAAACAATCTGAGAGAATACAATTGCTTAAATTTCGGGGTTTAGAGCAATAATACTAATGTATTATAACGTAATATAATGTATATTACGTTTCGGGATTTAATTTGAAGTATGTATCAAAGAAAATGGAACCCTTGCGTGAAAGTGTAACAAAAATCAAGCTGTACTAATATTTTTTAATAAGTATAAAATGTATTTTATTTCATAACTGTTAGATTCCTATATAGACCATTACAATTAGAGTAATGGAAAATGGCTTTTGTTTTGTTTAAGTTAATAAGAATTGTGAACAGTATAATACATCTCGTTAGTGTTACAATATAAGTAAGTACTAATTTATATAAGTTCCATTAAAGCCTTGATTAACAGTTTTATACTGTGTTTTCAATGCTGTTTGGCTGTCAAAAACTCTTCTGATCCTGTATTATATCGTAACACACAGACAAGGTGTTTGTAAAACTAATGTGAATTCTAAAATTAAAAGAGATTTATTGTTTATAAACTATACGAATATATCCCATTTTAAAGTATAGTTCTAAGTTTCATAATCTAGCTAGAATAGTAAAAGAAATTTTGAAATGTTTTCATCACAGAGTTACTGAATTATAAACTTAGAAACAATAATGCACGTGTATTTAACAATATATTCTCATTATTTATTCATACTTGGAGAGTATTGGATACTCTCTAAAGGCACGAGGTGTCATAACGTTATGCATAGTAATTATTAAGAATAATAAAGAACTGGAATTGTACGGCCAGCCACTCCCCTGAGAGTCGAGTCGCGGTGGCTTATTTACATCCATCCTTGTCCTCCATATGTACGGTTATTGCAGCGATTACCTACGTCCCTGTGGGATCACGGAACTGACTGTCAATAGCAACTACTACTCTCGTCCGTGATCCCCTAGGTATTGATTATTGACAAATAGTATCCTAAAATTTCATACCAACACATATTCCAACGAAAGGCCTTTGAATGCATTAGTTTTGTTAATCTTTAAATCTTTTTTATTTGCATTTTTTGCTATGCGTGTTATTTGAATTTTTAGCCATATTATATACCCAGTTATTGATAGTATTACTTATTAATTATAGTCCAATAATTAGATCTAAGGCAACATCAGTGTTGTAAGGCAAACTATAATGCATTGTAAATATCATAATTCATATTCTTTTATTTAGAAATAAATTAGCAGGTTTAAAGAACTGTGTAATAATATCTAACCAGTATCTATATTTACTTCCAGAAAAAGCCATACATGCGTGTAAAGTTATTAAGAATTCCAATAAAAATACGGTCTCGGATCAACATTACTCTGCTTTCAGCTGTCGATTTGGTAATTATATGCTACAACAAATGACGGGTTTATTAATTACAATAACGTACGATGATTGCGTAATGAATACTGAGATTTTATACTTTTATAATGATTAGGAAATTGTAATAAAACATCCTAATCGTCCCTTAACTCGGATCAACTGTGCCCTGTCGGTTTGGTAATAAAACTAAAAGAAATAATTGATTTATTAACTGTAATAACATACAGTTAACATGTAAACAAGTTGAGTGTGAAAATAAATTGAGTGTGAACTGTTTACGTAACAAAGTATCTGAGTGTGGTATGAACCAAAGATATATATGTGTGTGTGTGTATATATATGTATATGCATACATACATAAGTACTTACTGTATATAATTTATAGTTACTCTATTCAACTTATGAAGCTATTCAAAATTCAAAAGTATATATTATATAAAACACCATTCTTACGACTCTTTCGGGCCATCAACAAATGAAAAAAATCACTATATTATGTACAAACAAAAAAATGAAAACAAACAGAAGAAGTGTCATAATCAATCGAAATTCCTAAAATTTATTGTTTACAGAAAACCTCTTCTTCATTTTTTCTAATTCAAAGAATGCATGATGAAATCATTATATCCATTCAAATTAAGTAATATTGTATTTTACTCGTATAATGACACTTGTTGTATAAAAAAGTTGTATAAATCTTAGGATAAGACAAATTTATCTATAGACAATTTGAATATAGTTTTATTCAGTACATACCCTCAACATTTACCAGTACTCCACATTGTACTGTGCAGTCAATGAAAAATGTAGCCGACTGTATTACTCTTTTATTACTAAAAGGCCTGCACGAATTGCCGGTTTTTTAAATCTAGGCATCCAACATCGCACAGGGCAGCCAACATCTACCAAACAGATAGCTGTGTAATTCTGTTATTGGTAAAAGGCCTACACGTATTGTCAGTATTACAATCTAGGCATTAAACATCGAACTAGGTAGTCAACATCAACCATACGTACTGGTAAAAGGCCTGCACGCATTGCCAATGTTTTAAATCTAGGCACTAAACATCGTACTGGGTAGCCAACATCAACCAAACAGTCCTAGTAAAGGTCTGCACCCATTGCCGGTTTTTTAAATCTAGGCATTCAACATCGCACAGGGCAGCCAACATCTACCAAACAGATAGTTGTGTAATTCTGTTATTGGTAAAAGGCCTACAAGTATTGTCAGTATTACAATCTAGGCATTAAACATCGCACTAGGTAGTCAACATCAACCATACGTCCTGGTAAAAGGCCTGCACGCATTGCCGGTGTTTTAAATCTAGGCACTAAACATCGTACTGAGTAGCCAACATCAACCAAACAGTCCTGGTAAAGGTCTGCACCCATTGCCGGTGTTTTAAATCTAGGCACTAAACATCGTACTGGGTAGTCAACATCAACCAAACAGTCCTAGTAAAAGGCCTGCAGGCATTGCCGGTGTTTTAAATCTAGGCACTAAACATCGCACTGGGTAGTCAACATCAACCAAACAGTCCTGGTAAAAGGTCTGCACGCATTGCCGCTGTTTTAAATCTAGGCACTAAACATCGTACTGGGTAGTCAACATCAACCAAACAGTCCTGGTAAAAGGTCTGCACACATTGCCGGTGTTTTAAATCTAACCACTAAACATCGTACTGGGTAGTCAACATCAACCAAACAGTCCTGGTAAAAGGCCTGCACGCATTGCCGGTGTTTTAAATCTAGGCACTAAACATCGTACTGGGTAGTCAACATCAACCAAACAGTCCTGGTAAAGGCCTGCACGCATTGCCGGTGTTTTAAATCTAGGCACTAAACATCGTACTGTGTAGTCAACATCAACCAAACAGTCCTGGTAAAGGTCTGCACCCATTGCCGGTGTTTTAAATCTAGGCACTAAACATCGTACTGGGTAGTCAACATCAACCAAACAGTCCTGGTAAAGGTCTGCACCCATTGCCGGTGTTTTATATCTAGGCACTAAACATCGTACTGAGTAGTCAACATCAACCAAACAGTCCTGGTAAAAGGTCTGCACCCATTGCCGGTGTTTTTAAATCTAGGCACTAAACATCGTACTGGGTAGTCAACATCAACCAAACAGTCCTGGTAAAAGGCCTGCACGCATTGCCGGTGTTTTAAATCTAGGCACTAAACATCGTACTGGGTAGTCAACATCAACCAAACAGTCCTGGTAAAAGGCCTGCACACATTGCCGGTGTTTTAAATCTAGGCACTAAACATCGTACTGGGTAGTCAACATCAACCAAACAGTCCTGGTAAAAGGCCTGCACCCATTGCCGGTGTTTTAAATCTAGGCACTAAACATCGTACTGGGTAGTCAACATCAACCAAAATAGTCCTGGTAAAAGGTCTGCACGAATGGTCGGTGTTTTAAATCTAGGCACTAAACATCGTACTGGGTAGTCAACATCAACCAAACAGTCCTGGTAAAGGTCTGCACACATTGCCGGTGTTCTCCGATTGATATGAATGGACTAAGAGTTTCATGGGAAGAACCCCCGACAGTGGATGCATAGTAAAGCGATAAATTAATTAAATGCCTCAGGGGTTGCACGCCCTCCCCCCCACCAACGCCCCTCAACTCTCACCACCCCTACACAATGTGACACAGACCTTTGGTCTTTATGCTCCTCAAACAATTAGCGACACTAATGTCAAGCTGACTGAGTTTTTTGTATTTTTATCAGTTACTTCTAAAATGGTAATACTTTTACTTTTCAAAATTGTTATTACGATCAAAAGTGCTTGTTGTGTCCTTTACTTCTAACCACTTAGTACAAAACTTATTTCCTGAAAAGTATTTCAAACATCACTTTTTTTTGTTCTTGCAGTACTAAAGGTTAAAATGCATTGTTTTTTTCTCAGTGTTTTAGCAAAATCTGCCACTGGTGGGTTAAATTTCTTTTTCTATTGTCTTTTTGCAGAGTATGTTCTAAATGAAAATGATCTATTACCTCGAAGTTTACTTGAACCTTCATTTCTAAATAGGTACGATTAAGTTCGATGTAGGTGCTGGTGGATATCTCTTATATGGACGGCCTCCAGGGAATCTGTTCTAAATCAGTTAGAAAAATATCTGATATTGCATAAGTTGTACAGACAAAGAATTTTAATGTTGATACAAGGGATTCAAAACCTATTTATTTGTAAGGACTCACACGCATTATATGAACAACCTGAGGTTAGTGTACTGTACTTTGAGATTTATGTTATAAATAAGTGAATTTTAAAAATTGTCTACTACTGCTACTATTGGTGCAAAATTCACACACCGATACACTAGAGGATTGTATATAATATGATTTAAAATAATAAAACTGAATATTTTCATTTTTTGGTGCTTAAACAACAACTCAGAATGGTGGGAATCTTAGAAAATAGGAAACTAAATATTATGATTATTTAAAATTGCCATGGATATATGTAATACTAAATATTAAAAAAAACTGCAGCATGTAGTCTAATTTCGAAAAAAATACCCATAACCTGAAACAAAGATGTTTATAATTGTTAAGTTTAATGATATGTTTTACGGTCTAATGGAAGTCCCATCTATATTATTATATCATTAGTAAATGATATTTGTCATATGCTTTGGATTCATTTGCAATTTTTACGCTAATCGTTACGTTATATTATATTTTCAATGTACATGTAAAAATAATAGTTTAGTTATGAAATCAGGTATTAATAATACAAAAAGATATGGATGGAATAGTTCAGGGTGATAATACTGAGAATAAGTTTACACCAGAGCAAGAAATTATATTCCCTTGTATTAATCAAGTATCTCCTTCTTTGTTTCCTAACCTCTTACACCCCCTCCGGGTAGAGCAATAAAATGACTTCAATCTGCTCGTTTAATTTGAAGCTTTAATTTTGAAATGAAAAGATGTTTACTGAAATATTAAGTATGAAACTGTAGCAGTCGGGGAGAAGGTGTTGAGGGGAGCACGTGCTGCAGGATATGAAGGATGTCAAATTGTCATGCTGCAGAAGGGGAAGGATGTGACAGCTGTCAATCGGAGAGGAACTGTCGTCACTATGCAGACTGTCATAGAAATGTGGCACATTGAAACCTGAGATTCTCAGTATCGCGTGTAAAGCCAATGCAGTCTAATCGT
This sequence comes from Homalodisca vitripennis, assembly GCF_021130785.1. Taxonomy (NCBI): domain Eukaryota; kingdom Metazoa; phylum Arthropoda; class Insecta; order Hemiptera; family Cicadellidae; genus Homalodisca; species Homalodisca vitripennis. The sequence continues at coordinate 25,895,899 of NC_060211.1, forward strand.
TGTTTCTTAGAAAATCTGGTGTAACAGCACCAGTACTATTTTTCTAACAGTAAATTAATAATTAAAAATTTTTATTGATACAAAAATTACGTGTCAATGCAAATTTATTATTTTATTACCATCTTCAAAAGACATTTAATAACGTTACGTACATGTAATACGAAATTAAATAAAAGAAACTTTGACATAATAAAATGGCTAAAGAGAATGATCTATTGTGTAGTCAAATATTGTAAGTTATCATTATTATTTTTAAAGTTGAAGAAGCTAAATATCTATACTTTATACTACCATATTATACATTTATTTCCAACAATCTACTATAACGCTAAAATTTAATGTTGTTTACTAAAACTACAGATCCACCAAGTATCATGGCAATTCAAAAACTACAATTTTATCTCTTGCTTAAACATGGGTTACCCAATAACTTTACTACTAAACGGCTTTGTAAATTATTTTACAACTGTACTCTTCTCCACACATGTTGCAATTTTCTAAAATCTGAAATATTTGCTATAAAATTGTGAAGTAACTTCTATATTTTTATTTACATGAGATAAAACCTATCTCTAATCGATAGTTAACTCTATTTCAACACTTTTCCTTAAAATGTGTCTTAAAATGGGTATTACTATTTCAATGATAACGATAATTCAAATTATAATTGATATAGGCTACTATATTAATTTTCTATTTGACCTCTTATCTTAACTTTATAATTAGGGGACATACAATAAATGAAAAAATATTGTATAAATCAAATACATACTCACATGATTTTAGTTTTATCTTTTATTTATTAAATATTTAGATAAAGGAATTCTTATTTTTAAAATCTTTTTCGATGAACGTATGGAATGGTTTAAAGTTCGTATTTGTTGACTATCTTATCAAAGGGTTGGATCTTAAGATTTATCTAATTATGTTCTATATGACTTACTCAAAATATCAATGAAGCTAAGATGCATTAATTGAGATTAAGTGTCCTAAAATATGTAATTCATTAAAGAAAGGTGATAATTTTGTTGCGGAAATTATTGAAAAGAACAATTTCTGAAATAGATCCTTATCGACATCACTGACATATTCTGGGACTGCTATTGGACAAGATATTAAGAAAATAAAGAACAAAATAGACTTAAGAATTTGACTCATCAAGTAGGACTATTAAAAAAAACATCTGATTAGGAGAAAATTATTAAAAATATGTGAAATAACAATGTTATATTTTGTTCAGTTATCATTATTTTAATTTTGAGCTAGTGAATACATTTAAAATTTTATGCTCGGGATTGGGGAAGGCATTTTTTATGTTCAGGCCCTAAAGTATTATTAAAAACAGCAAATTGGACCAAAAATTTGTAAGATCTTAGCAAAGCTCAATACATTATTTTTAAAATTCTAAATAGAATCTATAAAGTTTTAACAAGTATTTCTTGCCAACTGAACTTCATTGGTACTAGTAAACATACAAAACACGAGGAAATACAATATTTATACACTGTGCCAATACTTAGTAATATATGTTATGGTGGCCTGTAAAATGTCGCTAGCACAATGATATGAAACAAGAATACAAATATCTTTAACAGTGAAATGAAGCCTACACTATATGGCTGAGGTAAGCGAATGCACCCTATACGCACTCTGCATAGTAAACAGTAAATTAATTCACTAACCCTATAGGGTGGACCGCCCTTGTCGCTGCCATGAAAGAGGACATTCATATACACAACCCCTCTATAGTCGTCTGCAATGAGACCAGGTTTCAGAGTAGGCAGTACTCGTACAATCACCACCTTGAGCTTTCCGCATGATAACTTTAGACCAATTTCCTTCTTTATTCCTAGTCCAAAGATTTTCGAAAATTCTCAATTCTAGTCCAACCTTCATTTATCCAAATAAATTGGACATTTGTAAGTAGTGATCATAATTAAGCATTTTAATTTAAATAATAACCCTTTTTTTTAGCTAAAAAAACTGTTACTTTCTTAATTCTTAGCTAAGCAATAATACAGGGTAAATGTAAGTACTAACATGCAAGACGTCCAACAAAGATAGTGCCAACATTTATAATGTAGGTAAATGAAAAAACAAACATATTAAAAATAAAGCTAAAATGTTTATAACTGAAGGAGAGGAATTAAAATATCCTTTTTATTCTAAAAAAACAAGTTTATTCTTAACATAATTTTATAAATCTTGACCGATTGGGATACTTTGGTATTATTCAGAGGCCACTATTTTTAGACGAGTTTTCTTTATTGGGGACCAAAATAAATTACAGTATTAAAAAGAACAGACTTTATTTAACCTTTTTACGACGAGAGGAAGGGATGTCGGCGAAAGAGTGTTGAAGCATCGCTACCAATTGCCGCTACTCCCGATCGCCACAGACTACATAATGTGTCAGTAAAAAGCTTTCTTCTTCAGTTTAAAATAAATCTCAGAGGCGAAGATGATTATTCATGATGAAAATATAAATTAATAAAAAAAAAAAAAAAAAAATAAAAAAAAAAACTGAAAGATCAACAATTAATTATTCGAAAGTTGCAGGTGATTCGTGGGTCTAGGCCTATTTTAAGGGTCGTTTGTCTAGGCCTATTTGGAGGCGATTTGGCGACAGGAAGTATGACTCATCGGGTATTTTTTTAGATTCATTATGAAATCAGGAAAGTACTAATAACATATAATGAAGTTTATTTTGGTCCTAGATAAGGAAAACTCGTTCAAAATTAATGGCCTCCGGATATTATCAAAGTACCCAATTAGGATTACAGATGATCCTTTATAAGGATGATTAGTTGGTAAATGAATTTGTTGGAACAGATTTCAGTTTTACAATTAAATTAAGTCACTGGATTCTAGTTCCATAACAAGTTCAATAGCCTCATGTTGGACCATCATATGAAACTTTGATATTAAGTGACTGAAGAAAAACTTCTCATCCATACATGATGATTATTTGCTATATGTACACTATATTCTGAATCTTGCTGCAAGACATGCATTTTACACAAAAACTAACTAGAGTGACATAAAACATAAAAATAAATAAAAAGACAAGGGTTTGTTTACTCTGTCCTTACTATAGTAAGTCGTAGTCTAAATCAAGAGAAAAATCTGTTTGAATTCTTCACAACTGGCGATATGAGACGTCCTAATGGGAGCATTATCTGGGACTGTCACATGAAAGGTGACACGTTCCCCCGTATCATTAAAGTCTGTAATGTTAAATATAGAAATCCTCTTCGCTGCACGTTATCTTGTTTTGCTGCTCCAAGACGAATACCACGTTGCGTGCAGCAATAACACAATTCTGAAGCCAAAATAACAACATTTTTCTAAATAGTAAAGTAGTATTTCAAAGAAACCGTATTTTTACAATGTACTCGTAATTCGTTTAGATCTTTTGTGAAGTGTTAAATTTGCGAATTTCAAAAGAAATTTACTACTGGTTGGATAAATTATTACTAATCTGAAGAGAGCCCCCTGAAGACTACTCTCTTTCGTTAAAAACACATTTCTAGCAATAAATCTAGTTGTTTCGAAGAAATCTAAAAAAAAAAAAAAAAAAAAAAAAAAAAAAAAAAAAAAAAAAAAAAAAAAAAAAAAAAAAAAAAACATGAAAAAGAACATGGAAAAGTGTTCAAAAGTAAATTTCTTTCTTTTTTATAATGTCGTTTGGAATTGGTCTTCTCATGAAACAACATTTAAGTACAGCAGGTTCAAAGTAGTATTTGTAGCTTATAAATTTTATATTCCACCGTTGTTAGTTTTAACAAGAGTTTTAGGAAGCAAAAAACTGAATTTTTGATAAGTGATTGGCACTTTTAGAAAAAAACTGAGGCATACAAGCGGGTGGATAATAATCGATCATATCCGTATATATTTATAAATACGAGATTTAAAAAAACTGTTCTTTTCCAAATTTAATAGTAAGCATATATATATACGTATTCAATTATTTTTGAAAAATATATGAATAGACCTCCAGACTGATTTATGACATTTTGATTACCGCGAAACATAAAACTGAACTTTTCGTATTACAATGGAGTCTTCTGAAACACTCGAGGCAACTTTTAAACTTGGAACAAAGTTTCCCCTGTAGAAAAACATCAAATGCGTCCTAATGAGTTTAAGAGGGGATATTTTGTACAAACTGGTGTTGTAATACGGAAAGTTCTAAAATAAGAACAGTTTAATGTGTCAATTAAACCGTCAGTTGAAGTTGTTAATACCACCGGCAACGTTTTAAACCAAGCAAAGAATGCTTTGTAACTTTATTCTACTCTTGTATGTATTATCGTATTAGAAATATTTAACTAATAAGAATACACCTTTGAACACTTTTGTATTTTTTATTGGTACAATGAAATTTTAAATTCGAAGAATCCATCTTGAGGTACTTGTAGAGGTTAAGATGATAAATCAAGTAAATAATAAATTAGACCATATTGACATATATTTCAACTACCTTGTTAGCTATTATTTTGTATTTAATTTATATACGTGATTAATTTATATATCGTTTAAAAGTATATAAAATAATAAATCTTTTGTCAAAAATCCAAACATTAGGATTATTTGTGGCACTTTTATTTAAATTTCACAATGTTCTAAAGTTGGCAATTTGATTTTTGTGCATGTGTGTAAAATTTCAATATTGTCTTCAATATTTGTGTATGTATGGCCATCTACATGGTTGTGTTATTTAAATGGTCAGCATATTTTGGAATTTGATTATGTCTTCAATGCTTTCATATGTATTACATCTAATTTTGAAGGATCAGGCCAGTTTGTCCAATATAGTGGTTTTGACAATCGTTGCATTTTAATCTGTATACTCCACTATTGTTAAATTTTGAATTTAAAATTTGTTTTCTTTTGTTATTACGTAACTACAACCTCTGAAAGAACCTGAAGATGGATTTTTCGAATCCAAATTGTACATTGCACCAATAAAAAAATACAAAAGTGTTCAAGTGTGCATTCTTATTAGTTATATTAAACACTTTTTGAGGCTACATTTTCTAAAATAGAAAATATTTAGTTCAAAAGCTCTCTCAATGAAAGTTCAAAAACGTCCCATCAAGGGCTTACTGAACAACATGAACTTGTGACAATGACATTAATTTCATTATCAACAACATAATAACCAAAATTATAACAAAATTATCTGCCATGCTCATTATTCGGGAATAATACGCTGAGCAAAAATGATTGTAAAATGTTTTTTATACAAATCCATGACAAATTTTAGTATTATAAAAGTTACCTGACATTCTCGTTGTTATTGCCGAGTTGTAAACCTATCTATAGCCTTAAACCTTATCACCCTCGTTTTAGATTCGCGGCCGAACCGTAGTATAGGGGAAGTCTGCTACTCTTTTATTTCTCAGAGCATCTCTAGCATCATATTTAATGTATAGCTAAAAAAAAGGTAAAAAATTAAATATATTTAAGTCTAACAAAAATTATTGTAAACAAGCTAGGTGTACACCACATTTCGTATCACATAACAGTCTTCGCTTAGGTGCAATCCTTCTAATCTATAGTTAGGCTACACAGTTCACTACGTTACATCTAAAAATGTCATATAATTGCACTTATTTTCTTTAAAAATTTATTTACTCTGCGAATTTTGTCTAACTCTTTGCCGAATTCAACTAGGTATTGCCTATATAGAAATTGAAATTGATCCAAAATTTCAAGGCTCGGTCGGTTCTTTATCAAAATATCGTGCGGACAGACAGGCAGACAAAATTTTCCAAATTATGTTTTGTTTGTAACTTTAAATATGTGATTTATGTTGTTATGAACAGATAACACGAGTTTTATAAAATAACAAAATTGTATGCTATCTCATTATTTTGTAATATAATTATTGTTATTCAGTTGATTAAGATTTGTATTTTTGACATAAATTCCTCAAATTTTTATCTGATAAGGATGTGATTTAAATGAAAAATGTACACACACAAAATTAATCATCTCAAACCATTACGGATGAAAATGTTTGTTAAATCCGTAATGGTGAGATGTATTATTTCTCGAAACAGTAGCACAGGCTTAGTGTACGGGCTCCCATCGATATAAACAATATATTGTATAGTATATCGATTCGTGATCCTGAACCGACATCACGTGATATGTAAGTTACGTAAAATATATTGAATGGAAAGGTATATGTAACTCTTTATCAGTCACAACAAATGATACATACAAGGTTCAGAAATAAATGCACAATTTATGGAACTCGTAAAATAAGAGAAATATTACAATCTTCAATACTACCATTCACACAAGTCACACGTAAAACCATTAGAGGTGTCCGTTGCAGTATTATGAATACCTATCACGTAAAGTAACTAGGTGTAAAAGGCCACACGTGGCATTAAAAGGTCAATTTTTGTTTAAATTTAAAAAGCTTACCTTTTTCTATACAAAAAGGCAGTTACTATATTTTAAAGCTATTGTTTTTACAGTGTGTATTTGCAATTGTTTTCAGGTAACGTTAAAATACAATTGCGTTTGTAGCAGTTTTGATCTGAGGAGTGACTTGGTTTCAAATCAAAACTTTCTCTCCCCTCCCCCAAGTTTCCATTGTACTGTAAAAAGTTGAGCTTTTCTCTCGGCCCACCTTTGTCACTGACAAACGTCACCGACCAGTTAGCGGAGTTTCTTGAGGTTTTAAAATGTTTCTTTGTACTGTTCCCTAACAATGTTTACGCAGGTGTTTTGTTTGTTCAGAGAAAATAGGCCGTTGTAGGCGAACAGCGTAACTTACAAACACACTCAGTAGCGCCTCAACCAACTACGTGATTTTTATTATTTGGTTGTATGAAATGGAACCATTTATAGAAATAAGATAAGATTTAGGAACTTAAGATCTGCAATCAGCAGTTAGACGTGGAACAGCAGTTAGAAGTGTTTCTATAATTCAACCTAAAAGGATAATGTATGCGTAATGGATCTAAGAAATTAAAACAGCATCACCTTTCACGTGATAGCACCTCTTACTTAGGGGTAGTTAAGACAAACGTCCAGTATTCTCGGAAGAAAACCAGTTCTTCAAGGAACTGGTGGTGATATGGAAATATCTCCACATCCTCTACGTCAGGTGAACTCTTTTGAAGCAAAATTTCCCCGTATGTCGTATAAATTCCTCAAAGACCCTCGTTCTGATATCGCCTCTTTGTTGTTAGTAGTTCGAGCTATACATGATTCAACTTCAGAAGCTTACTTTGAAAGAGACAAACCTGAACTGTCAACATAAATTTAGAGTAAATACTCTTAAGTTGTATATTACTCTCTGAGAGTTAATACATTTTAATAAAATTCATGAGGAAGTTTAAATATACATATTACACAATAACGTAGCTATGGCAGGAAGGGTTGATTGAATTTGAATTTGAGAGTTTAACTCCAGTTAACTTCCTTATATTGCAGCGTCTGGTATCTGACGCTGTCTCAGACTTGAGTCATGTTCGTCTAAAGAGGTCCAAAGGAAGGTGAACTGGAGCTAAACGCAACATTCAAATTGAATCAACCCTTCCTAACTCGGTTGCTCCACCGTGTTTAGAAATCTTGTCAGAAACTTCGTAGTGCACTCAATTGTGCACCTATTGAGACAATGTTACTGCACTTCACCTATTTATAGGTATCTCTGATTTGGAAATGATTTATTCGTTTTGAGCTTCTTCGTCACCGACTTTTTTTCGATCTCTCCAGATTCTAGGAGTCAAGTCTGAGACAGAGTCAAATTTTCAGATACTAGACTCTGATTTCAGAGTCTAGTATCTTATATTTATAAGGCAGGTGATATGGTGCTAAACTCATTATTCCTATTTATATTACATGTAAGGTTTTATTTCATTCTCACTGTGGCTTAATAAATCAGATTTTGTACCTTTACCTTCAAAATGTTTTGTTTATATGGAATTCTGTACACGATATAATTCTCTAAATCGTTTTTCATAAAAAAACAAATGACAATAACATTGTATAATAGTGTTCTAATGCAAATCTGTCCCCAGTGACATACATAAATGGTTATTTTGTAAATGAACTAGTTTTGTAAATAGACCACTAAAGCGCTGTTGGCTAACGATAAACGGCTCTATGAGCTTGTCAAAACTATTGTGGCCCAGGGGACATCGAGTTCCAGACAAATTTGACAGGCAACGCAAACTTTCTGAAACATTAATGGGCTCTGTTTACTGAATACAGCTTTGTATCTGTTCCGAGATAAGTTATTGCTTTTGTCCCACTGGATCGAACATTGGTATATTATTGAGTTTAAACACAGAATCTTCACTAATATGTCATCAGTGGAATCGTATAATAAAAACTAACCCTCTGTTTTTTTCCCAGGAAGGTTCACTTCTGGCTGGATTTTACCTTTTAGTTGAACCCACTCTGGATACAGCAAAAACCGATGTGTTACCTAAACCTGACGTTAGGATGTCCAGGAGCGGCACATTACTAACCTCAAATGTCGAAATTCTGGTGTGTAAGGATAATTCGATAGGTTTAGTCTACTGCGGGAAATGACTGTTGGAGTTAGTGGGGTTTGTTTCCTAAGATTCAAAGGTTCTTTCCAGCCTAGGCATAAGGGTGTGCCACCTCCTGCCTGCTTTGCCTGGAGAGGCTGATTCAGAGCTGGCTTCTCCTTCTTCCTAGACGACATGACTTGAGATTAGTGCTCTAAACCTTTCCTCTTGAACCTTGACAGGAGGCGGCCCCTGCTCCCAACCTTACCCATCCAAAATGTCCTGTCACTGCGTAAGCAGCGGAATGGGCCTTATAAGACTAGGCACAGTTGTCCAAAAAGAAAAAAAATACCCTGTGTTTTCTTCGTATATTAAAAAAAATGGCTCTATTAACTACAAAGAACGAGAAGATTAATAAGAATAACACGCCTTACTGGAAATAAGAAATGTAGTGGACAATATTCAACAAACTCGTTTTACGCTCAATATTGTACATTAAATGCGTTACAATGTCAAAATAGTACAATATGACAGACCTTTTAAAGCTTATAACTAAAACTAAAATAGATACGGAGCTTCTTGTTTGTTAATGTTACTGAACACTTTGGATAACAATAATTACATTAATATTTGGTTTTTTAATTTGAATTAACTTATTTAAGAGTATCGAATGAGTTGCTTAAATTATAGGAATAGTTTTATTATTGATGAGCTTTTTAGCAATTTAATTAGAAAAAACTTGAAGATTGAATTCATTTAATTAATATTTAATTTTTGTCAATAATATTTTAACTATATAGAATAATTAAAAAAATACAAATGGATTGGAAATGGCCTAATAATACCGTAACTGATTTAATAGCCAGCCAAAATATTTATTTCTTGCAGTACATTATATTTAGTATCCTTTCATCTTACAAATTTACGGAAAAACTAATAATCCTGTGTTTAAATAATGTAATAGACCTTTTAGTAAAAACAATATTAAAAAAATCCTTTACCAATTTCAAAATGGCGGAAGTTACTTGGGTTTTAGTTATTTTTATGGAATAATGTATACGTCCGCCATTTTGAAACGGGTGAATGGATTTTGTTAATATTTTATTTTCAAAAATATCTTCAAAGGTTAATTCAATTCTCAACTTTCATAACTTTCTCATTAATAGGTTCATTATATATATATTTTTTTCTTTTAATAACACACATACAGACAGATAGACGGAAAATCAAAGGTTTTAGGACATACCTTCATATGAACTTTTTTGCTAATTTTTGTGCGTAGAACCAAATCCAGGATTATTGGAACACTTAATACTGAACAATCTGTATAATTAAAATCAAAATTAATTAATAGTTTAAAAATATGCAAAGTGAAAGTAGGTCAGGATAATTATTAAAGTTTAGTTAAATCTCCAGAATATAATCTGAGAGAAAGCAGCGTTTAGGTGAATAGGAACACAGTAGCGTTGCGTGATGGGACAAGGCCTTGTCAAGGGGACAATTTATTTAAGGGTGACAACCTGGGACACAATTTGTTATGCCTCCCATCGTTCTTTGCACCCTCCATTATAAAGCACCTCCAAAATGGATAAGGATAACGATGCTTTAGCCCTGAAATCCAAATAAGACTCGTGTTTTGTAATCATTATTGATGGTATAATTTAGTCATGAATCGCCTCACAAGTTAGGGTCTTATTAGTTTAAAGTTCTTTAAAACTAATCTTATATATGGAGGGATTTATAGAAAAAGATATTATTAATTTTATGTTAGACATTATGTCTTTATTATTTTCGCTAGTCTGATAACGGCTTAGGACTTATTTTGGTGGTAGGACTTATAAGCATAAAACTGTTTTAGAAATATACACTGCCACTTCATCCAGTCGTGTGGCAACGCAATAATAGAAAAAAATGTTCATTAGCTCAAGTCCAAACTATTCTTTATAACTGACTGCTCACTCCGTGCCGCCTGCTAATCACTTTACTTAATCTTATCAATACAATTGCCTTATTTGACTAATGTATTTGCGATTGATTAGGTATTAAATGTTTCTCTTCTTACTATATTAAGAAAACGAATATTAGACATAAAACGGCAACAAAAATATAAATAAATATAACACACATATACAAATAAATAATATAACAACGAGGTAATAAATAGATACACACACTATCTACAGTTTAACAAAATAAATATAACGACGAGAAACCAGTAAATAATCTGACAAACAATAAATATTTATACAAGTGTATTGTTAATTTTTGAACTTAATACTAAACACTTTTACTGTGCTACAGTTTTTAACTTCAGAAGGCAGTTGATTAAAGTATTCCGGATCAAAATATTTAAAAGAATGTCTAAACAACGGTTTATTTACTTTAAGTGTTCTAAAAAAGTTTTGTACTAAGTTTCTAGTTCTATATACTAAATTTATTGTGCCTGTATTACGACTTCTTAAATAGTAGAACCTTAGCACCTTAAACACAAAACGATTTTGCAAAAGTAATATTCTTAGCTGACAGTGTAGGGGAGAAGAACTTTCACGCTTACGTTTCTGTAAGATTATTCTTAAAAAATGATTCTGAATAACACGTATTTTTGTTAAATTATATTTAAAAGTTCCTCCCAGTATTGTATCGTATACTGCAGCCTAGATTCAACTAGTGCAAAATATAGTGTTCTCAACAGCTGTTCACCACAAATATTTTTTAGATTTGGTAATTGAAAAGTAGACACGTAGAGACCTTATTTAGTGATTATTTAATGATTTAATAAGTGAATTTTATTTAAATTTCTTTATCCTTGATTGAACTACGTTTTTGTCCATTTCTATGTCTGTTGTAAGAAATTATACTGTAAAAATGTACATGGTAAAACTAGAGTAGCCAGATGGTGGCGTATTTTCTCATTGGCTTTGTTTATACGGATTTATATTTATGAATTGTTTATTTTCAACTCTGAAATTGTTAAGAAAACGCGTTTTTGCAAGATCATACCTGTTTAAAACGAATAAAAATGTTTGATAGTGGCAAAGGAGTATTGTGGTTAAAGCCTATCGATACCACTAAAATATTACGCAAATATTTTATGCAACCAAAACAATCAATCAATTATTCAGGAATTTACCATAACATTGTATTAAGTGTTTAGGAAAAGAACTATCAAACACGTTGGAGAGTGTTCTTAAATATATTTAAAATACACAAAAAATATATTAACAAAAAATTTTAAATCCCATAAATGAAACTAACAATGAACAAATTTGATATGGGATACAATAGTGATGATGATACAACATACCATCCATAGTTAATCATACTACAAACTAACAATGGAGTCTATAGCAATGTTCATAACCACCTAATATCATTGTATCGGTGATGTTGTGTTTGATCGTTACTATTCCCAAATATATGTACAAACACGCACTCAATTGCTATCGAAAACCCTCCTAATCATTGTGGGTTTAATGGAACAAGTCAATAGTGTAAGAGGAGGTAGTCTAGTCTGCCGTATCATTATACAACACTGAAATGCTATTGGTTATAGATTTCATGGATGCGAACTAATTATAAAATGATCATAGAATGGGATTAAATATGAGTATGCTGCCGAATATCCAAATGAGAACTTCTATGTACGAGGATTTCTAGTACTGATATTGATATTAGATAATGTACTGATATTGATTTGACGTCATTACTAATACCTCATCAGTGCTATTGTGACTTTTGAAAATTGTTGATAGATTGCTGTTAGTTTCTGGAATAGTGCAAATTACCTAAGAGGTAGCACATATGTACAGTACAAAAATTTGCTTTAATTTAAATATGATATATACATATTCAAATAAATGTAAACAATAACAGTTCTAGGGCGGGCTAAATCGTAAGCATTTAAATTTGCGTGTGAGGCGTTGTCAATTAATTCGATACCTGCACTAATTTAGAAATTTAAGTATTTTACGCATTGCGTAATTTATTCCATCAACACAATAAATCGTTCAATAGGACCACTGATCGATCAGCTGCGTTGGTGTCATTACAGTTGACGAAACATCAGCTGGCCAGCATGAAAGACAATACAGATTCAATAACAGCACTAATGCCTCCAAGATGGCAATTGATCGGTCAATCTACATCTTAAGAGCAAAAAGGAATTATTACGAGTTTTAGGAATAGATGAGGAACGAGAACGAGATTAGAACTGTTCGAATTCAAACTACGTATGTACATTCTTACTTCAATTAAATATTAAATATTCCTTCAATTATCGCAACAACGCGACGGGTGAACTAGTATTAAAAAATGTTGAATGAAAATTAATTTGAAACTTTTAGTCCTTTTCATTATTTTTTAACTTTTTTAGAATGATTAGAAGATATAATTATAATTATTTTTTAACTTAAAATATAACAAAAATGGAAAATCAGGCATTGAAATAAAAAAAGCAATATTTTGGAAGGCTCACCACAGAAACCTTTATATGGATTGACTTAATAAATTCAAGAATTTTCTCCAATTTTATGTCTATTGGAAGAAATTACCTTTTCAATTTACTATCTTGTTTTTAAGGCATTAATCGGTCGAACGGTTCATAACCCGATTGGGTGACAATTGCCCATGTTTTTCATACTTAGGTCTATTGTTTATAAATATGGTTATTTTCTGTTATTAGATATAATTGTTCGTTAACTGTTGTTAAAACCAAGCAAGTGTTTATGGAACAAAATGCAGAATCTGTTTTTAAAATAACTTGAAGAATACGAAAACAATATATATTATTTAAAACAAATTATAGATTTAAAATTTCCTATGTGCTATTTATAGAACAAATTTAATATCAGATAAATATATACATATGTAAGACTGATGAAAACGTACATACGTTTCCATGCAATTGCAATTAAGAGGTAACGGTAATGTCGCTCTTTACTGGCCCGATTTACTGGTTTGACTTCAAAAAACTGAAAGAAATAATAAACTAAGATTTAAAAATTGATTGTTTAATGTTTCTAGAGCTAAGTTTCACATTTCTAATTTATAAGATGAAACCTATTTTTGTGCTCTAGATTATCTTAAACATATTTCTGGTTGTACATAGTATGATATTATTTGTTTAATTTTTTAAATACATTGCCTCTAATTTATTTTGTGCTTAGTGATACGTGAACTGTATACATAGTTATATATATATATATATATATATATATATATATATATATATATATATATATATATATATATATATATAAAAGATTAACTTTTCAAAATTTCCTTCTGTGCCATTAATGATACAGCTTGGTCTTTGAATGTTTCAGTTGCGTATTTACATTTTTGGTTTCTTGTTTTTTTTGCTTCCTGAATATGTAGATATAAAAACCCACGCACAGAGGTTTTAAAAATTTTTAACATTTAAAGAGGAATGGAATTTTTCATTACATTTAAGTAGAGAAGGAGAATAAGAGTTTGTTGCCATGGTTTTAAATTTCAAGTTGAAAGAAAAATAACCGTAAAGCTTGCCAAAAACAGCCAAATGCGTCATTGTCTTGTTGCTGGTGTAACAACCAACAACAATGGAGGGGACTTGTGGTCTCCTGCGATTTATCATGTCCGGTGCAGCCGACGGAAATTAAAGTGACCCCGGTCTACTCGGAGAGGCCGCAGACTTCCCAAGGTGAACTAATGGACATTAATCACGGAGACTTGATCTGTAAATGATACTTGTGGGGTGACGCCACATGGCCAGAAACAATAACGCGCCCCGTAAGGCGTTGTGTTGTCACAAGAGGCGGTTTAAGTTAGGGTCACTTCCCACTGTTTGCTCACTCCCAGCCTCCCGGTCTGAGCTTACAGTATGTGATTGCAGTGACTTATACAGGGTGTTCAGTAAAAGTGTTCCAATACTTTGGGCTTTAGTTCTACATATAAAAATGAGCAAAAAAGGTTCATATGAAGGTATGTCCTAAAATCTTTAGTTCTCTGTCTATATGTCTGTATGTTTTTTATCAAACAATTATATCTTTTGAACCATTTAAGATAAAGTTATGAATCTTGAGAATTGTATTAATCTATGGTAGATCTTTTTTAAAATAAAATATTAACAAAACCCACTAACCTGTTTTAAAATGGTGGACGTTTAAATTATTCCATGAAAATAACTCGAAACCGACGAACGTCCGCCATTTTGAAACGGGTAAAAGGATTTTGTTAATATTTTATAAAAAAATGTATACTAAGTTTCATAATTCTATCTCAACTAGTTCAAAAGATATATATTTTTTATAAAAGAAAAATACAGACTGACGGAAAAATAAAGTGTTTAGGACATATCTTCATATGAACTGTTTTGCTCGTTTTTATGTGTACAGTATAACAAAATCCTACAGTACTGGAACCGGTTACTGAGCCCTGTATGCATGTAAACCATTGCAGGAAAAATTAATAAGCAAAGACACGTATTGTCAAAACTAGGATTGACAAAATCTTTCGAGTTAACTAAAATGATTGATTCAAAATTTTGAGTAATTAAGGCTTACCTTAGATTAATCTACCGGCTGAAGCGAAATTCTGAATACACTCCTATAAAAATAAAAGCGTGCGAGGAATCATGGGATAACCATCTGGTACGGAGTGCTTTTAGTTGAAGTTTTGGAGTTTAGAAGAACAGAGGTCATCTTGAAATCCAACATCTTGGATTTGGATTTAATTTTTCTCATACAAAGGGGTTAATGTGGCTCATCGTTTTGAACTGACGCAGAGAATTTGGAAATTTAGCTAGTGTACTCCAATCCATGAAGGTTGGACGAAAAGGTCGATCGGGAATGTTACAGAGTGCACGATGTGGCAGCATTGCGTATTATATTCCTTACTCAGTTTTTGTTGGATCATGGATATTATGGATAATAACAAAGGACGGTCAAACAGGGGATTGCATTTTTTTAAAAACTCCCTAAAATTCTTCAGAGCGCACCAATTCTCAGATATAGACGATGGTTAGAAAAAATATCTGACGACTTAATTTCAAGTAGATATTTTCAGATACAGATTATCGTTAGAACTGTGATTCGAGGACAGTTTTGTTTTAACATGGTAGTCCATTTTGTGGAAAAAATTTTATTGGCCAAAGGCGACTCTGAATCGTGAACAACTGATCTAGGTTTTTACCTAGAACAAGAAGAGATGACAACTGAATTAGCTCAAATACATGGCTGACCGTAGTACTGGGAACGTCATGTCCATGTTGAATCCATAATAATAGTCATAATATTTTAGTGGATATCCTTCAGGATACCATCTGTTAAAGAGTCCCACGCTTGTCACTTGGTTAGGGTAAGACCAAATGTTCATCCAGTTGCTGAAAAAAGTGGTGAAACATATAGCATGTTTCAATCATCACAATACGTCAAACATAATTTAACTAAATTCAATTTATGTTTGACCTAAGTTTAGCTTATTACTAAATTTAAATACTAAATTACAAGAATCTGAGTTCAATTTGTAGCATACTTAAAATATGTAGTTGTAGTTAGTAATTCCATGCACTGTTATTCAAGAATTTTAAATATACAAGATTATTTCTAGAAAATAATGTATTCTTTATTTTTATATTCATAATTAAACTAACTTCAATTTTTGCCAAATAATCATATCATCCAAAGATTGAATTTCTTGCAAAAGGGACGAATAAATTTTATTTAGTACGTTAATTGATAGACATATGCACAGTGATTGTCTTCCAATGGGAATCTATTAGCGTATGTGTACACGTCTGTTGACTAAAATCGTGACGAAAGCGGATATGAAACATCGAATGGAGGATACGCGATAATAGTAGTGTTTGATAGGTGGATTATCAGTTTAGGAAGAAGCTTTGATGTGCTTCTAAAGTTCAGCGAGACTCATTGCCTTCATTTACAGCGGCTTAACTCAGCCTTGAACATGAATTCCCTTCAGACGACTTCCCCAAACTACGCATCTTCGTCATCCATCTTACAACTTCCTACTTGACGAAACATAAGCCTTGTAGTTACAAAATTATATTTTACTTTTAATAAGAAGGTATTTTGTAGCTAATCATGTGAAATACTGTTACAAGTGTTGATATTTATTTAAATCTGTAAAACTTTTCGGAACTTTATGAAATGTATATTCTGATTGTATGCATGCTCTAATACTAATCGAATGTAATTATTGTTTTGCATTTTCCATTGCCTTTGAATGCATGGATTAACTAGGGTTTTAATGAAGGAAATCGAATTACGTATCAATGTAAAGATACTGACTTCCCATCTACCAATATGAATATTTTTAGAAGGTTAGGTACATTTTTAGAAGGTTTTAGAATTTTTTGTAAATAAAACTTTAATCTGTTTTATGTATGTCTACGAGTATAGTTTTCGTCATTTAGATGCTTAACGAATATTTGCTATCACGGCTTTTCCTTTCCCAAATAACTTATTTCACTATAGTAATTTATTGTATTTTATTTTAATGTATATATTGCAATGACACAGAACTGAATTTAATAATAAATTAAATTAATTTCCTATTAAATTAACACAAGATAAAAGCGTTTTGTGAATCGTAACAATATTTTAAGATTAATCCTATTAAATCTTGTAATTTAATATGTCAAAAATGTTACAAATAGAAAAGTTAATAATATTTTTAAGGGAATTTAAATAACTTCAGCTATGAACAATAAATTACAGCAGGCTAATACATTTATCTAAAATACACAGTTTGAAGTTGTATAAGTCGATTCAACGTTAAACTGAATTTGATGTTTCCCATACATTCAGAAATATTTCGATTACGATCATAAATATTGAATGAGAATGAGTTACATAATAAGGTATTAATTAAGTATCTTCCATAGTGAAATGTTCAGCGAAGGGTACAGATTAATCTAAGTTTGAAAGTTATTGTACTCGTGACTTTTAGTCGCAACCAGTTCACCTTTGATGTGATTCCTTATCTTACCAGCCTATCAGTTTCAAACAGCTGACTCTGATCTGTACAGTTCTCTAATCGTAAAATTGATTCATGAAGGTTTACCTAAAGCAATTCAAAACAGATTCAGAAATATTTCAGCAACTAAGAGGTTTCTCAAATTATAAATTTAAACATGATATATCCATAACTGTCTCCAAGACCGTTACATGTCTACAATAATTAAACTCATTTCTATATAACTACTCATATTTAACGTTGATCTATGTTACCAGAAATAATTCTGATAAACTTACATTGACTTAAGTGATGTTTTCAGATTCCAGGAATCAAATCTGTGTCAGCTCCTGGCATCACTAAGCGAAAGGTGAACTGTAAAAAAACACAACATTCACATTTTAATGTTGTTACAGTATCAAAATTATTACGATATTATCTTATTTATCTACATCATACCTTGTTTCAATTACTAAGATTTTAACTGAAAAGTGTATACACTTTTTATACATCACAATGTAATACACACTCATGCATAGTATAACTTAACTATTAAAAAAAACAAAAAAAATAGAAACAAAACTGTAAGTTAGATATTAATTTAGAAACCCTAACAATTAAGGTCTATTAAATAAATAAATTAAACGTAAACTGAATAATAGTATGTGATTAATAACAAGACTTTAAGAATGTTGAGTTTAGATCTAGTTCACCTTCTTCATAATGCACCTTCCTCTGGAGTCTTGTTCGTCTGAAGACATAAAAATATCGACAGGGAAGAAGCTATAAAATAAATGTTTGTTTTTGTTTTTTGCTCTGATGTAAATCGTTTCTATATTAGAGACACCTAGATTACTAAATATAATATATAGTGTAATCCAGGCGAATTGGCATTAATTGCCTGATTAAGTGTACAATTGAGTGCACTTCGATGTTACTGACACAATCTCTAAGCACGGTGGTGCAACCGAGTTTCCTACACACAACGTAACCATTATGGAAAGGGTTTTGAGCTTCTTTTTACACTTTTTAGATCTCTTTAGAGCGTGATAGCCATTTATCCATTTTCTTAAAACGCGTGATACTTCATTTGGCTTTGGTGATCTGTGATAAAATTATCATGTATATGTATTGAATTCGGAGAGGTGGAGTATATGAATCAATTAAAATGTCAGATATCGTGTATTGAAAAATAAACAACTACTGCATTAGGATTTCACCTGTTAGACCAGATGTTTCCAAGAACAACTGAGGACTGTGAAGACTATTAGAACAAATCTTTATTTTAGACAATTATCTAAAAATAAGTCACGGGTTAAAAATGTAAAAAATTGTGGCCTGCAATGAAACAATTGTAGGACACAGTAAAGTAGCTTACCATTGATCCTTTTCGACTCTGAATGTAAACAAAACTATCAATATTGGAGTTTAAAAATAGATAATATATTTTGAAAGAAAAATAAACTGTGTTTTAAAGAGTATTGATCATTTTATTATAAGTTAGAAATAGTAATAATACTTAACAGACACTTTAGGTCATATTATCCAGAATTATGGTGTTCAAATTTATGCTTTTCGTTTTCATAATTGATGGAGGATTAATTTTGTCCAAGTAAGGTTGCAAAGTAACAGTAAGTACTAGGCATGATTAGTGAAAATCTCCAAAATGTATTAGTTTTAAAACATACATTATTTTAATATGTCGAAGTTATGTAAATACTCAATTGTTGTGAAAACAGGGCCACACTAATCTTTATTTTGACACTTCTATGTTTTTAATAAAATGTCCGACCAAGTCCGCTTCATAACGCTTACAAATTAAATTAAAAGCTTTTTGATCAATTTTGCTTTATTTACAGATTAATTGATTAATTAATTACAAATAGCCTAAAACGATGTGTTTAAATTTTTATGTTTGCCCAAACGGATATGTGGATGGTAAGCAATTTTAAATAATACAAAATATGTTACATAATGTTACCTCTTTCTATTAATATCATAGGTTAATTTTTATCACTGATTTTCAAAAATCATACTGCACCGACTCACCAAACTAATTCTGTTTGTTAAATTCGCTGAACAGACCCACGACCAATAATGCAAAAACATCCCAAAGAAAAGAAAGTTTTCCATCTCCTTATTTAACAATATATATCTTGTAGACCTTTTCTTTCCATATGTAAAATTGCAACCAATAGAACCACTTTTCAGATCAAATCTCATGTTCCGTATCTTACTTATTCACTAAGGCTAAAATGTTAAGTGCCAAGGGCTTAGTTGCTGTGCGGAAGTTATGTAAAACGAAGCCGTGGTTTGGTTAAGTTAAGCCGCTTTCAGGGTTTGTACTAAGTCTGCGAGAAGTTGGGCGATCAAAGTGACTGTATGAAACTGATAATCCAACTCATCAAACACCAACATTTACCCGCTACTCCCGCACAAGAACGCCTTGGCCTGTGTTTACATATAACAGAAATAGTGGCATAGGCTGGTACACTGAGGTTTTCTACTTTTATTTGTTTAAGTTTGACATGGCGAAGGGAAATTTGAAATTACAGCTAGATTTCGGGAATATTCCATTTTTATATGTTACACGTGTTCTATTTTATATAACACATGTATAGAGAATTTGAAATCCACTCTCTTCCTAGGTGTCAAAGTATTAATACACCATTCAAATTTTATTTAACCATCATCTTGTAATTTTGAATCACATAGCGACGGAAAATTTCCAAAATTATAATTTAGATTTTTGAAAATTGTTAGGTTACGTTCAAATTCAAAGAGCCCTGATATGTTTATTAAAAAATCACAACAGGAAAGCGAAAAACTAAAATTCAAAAAGGAAAACACTGAATTAAAAAATAATATGTGATCTACGTAATAAATTCACCACATCGACTTAATATATTAATCTGTTTATGAAAGATTTATTTATTTTGTAAATCAAAACTTTATATTTGACTTGCTCTGAATTCAAGAGAACAGTAACTTTTCAAATAAAACTTTAAAGTGATTTTAACAGCCTTCTTCCATTTCGGCAACAAATAAATCGAATTTTACAGCAGACTGGCTTCATTGAATTGCTCTGAAACAATCCAGCTGTTTGGTCCCTTAAGACTTTAATAAATCCGTTTTACTACTCAGTTTATAAAATAATGCCATAAGATTGCTGTGTTCAAACTCTCGCATTACTCTGTAAAAATGTTTTATCAAACAAATTCTACAATTGAGCTATATTTTTTGCTGCCACCACTTTGCTGTGCAGTGATGAATGATCAAAGAAAAACTTAACCATTGAAACGTTCGATTCTAAGAGTTCTAAAGCTATTTTAAAGAAAAATTTCCTAACTGAGATGTTTTACAAAGCCTTTGAGGAACTAAAATATTTTAAAACGTGTCAAAAATGTAGTTTTCATAATGCTTATCCATTGTCAACTTGGGTGTCTATGCACTTTTCTATGCAGTGATATTTTGGTATACTCCGAGACCTGCCATATAGTCCTTGTTCAGTGTGGTTAAGTTTTGGGCAAGAAGGAAGTTCGCTACATCAGGCAAATGGGTTAGAGCTAGTTGGACTAGATTTTGGAGATATTTGTATTTAAAGCTGGATGGTCCTTTCATAAGCATATTAATACGAAGACTGTGTAAGGACATTGCATCAACCTTGACTTTGGGGTAGTCTTTTTGAAGCATAGTTGGCCGAGTGGGTTGGCTAGTCACATAGCAACTATGTGCTATCGCTGTCCGTAATCGGACAGGAGAGTTGGTCCGACCCAGAGAAACTGTGTTTTTGTCGATTATTTAAATATAATAAATAATAGCACAAATACGATCCAGAGAAACTGTGAGTTTTTGAAAACTTCGTTTAATACATTTTATCAGGAAAATTGTTTGCTAGTCGTAAAACTGTTTACTCTTGACGAAGCAGTTTGGTTTATAAGTTGAATGGGTTGACAGGTTCCCAAGTTTTTCATGTTAAGACTCATTTTAACGATGTGGAAACTTTGTATCCTTATATGCAACCAAAACCTTGTCCCTTAAAAGTATTTTGAATTGAACTTAACTATATAATAATTCTTGTTAATTTTGTTATAGGTTTAATATTCAAAAGTTATTAAGTAGTTTTGTCAATCAGGTACAAATGTTAGGTTAAGTGAATTAGAAGTTTACTCGTACATAGACCATGGGGTCAAATCTATCAGGAATTAATTTCGCAGACAATAAAGGTGACGAAGAGTCAGCTGAGTGTTAGTATGTTCTCAATATTTGTAATGAAATCTCCTCGTTTCTCGTACCTCAGAAGCTAAATGCTCTGGATATGTGAGGTTACAACAATACGTCGCGAGTGCCGGGTGAAGGGACTCTGTGCATAATCCTGGTAGGACACCTGTCAGCCTCCAGGATGTAGTATAAGAAGGACACGTGATGGATGTGCATCTCCTACATTACCATAACTACTACCTGCTTGCTTTACTTGACGGTTGTCGTTTCCCAAATCCTTTTCCAATTTCAATTCTCATAAATATGGTGATTCATACAATAAGATTACATTAAACGTATTGCTAACACAAATATATATATATATATATATATATATATATATATATATATATATATATATATATATATATATATATATAATATGATATAATCTAATCTAAATATATATAAAAATGAATGTTTGTGTGTTTGTCCTTTATGGAATAGCAAAATATTAGACAGACCATTATGAAAATTTTTATGTATACGTATTTTTCCACGGAGAAGGTTTATAAGCTATGCCCATTGATGTAACTCACCACCAAGCGGCGCTGCAAAGGATAAAAGGTTTCAAAGCGCCTGCACACTATAAACTGCAATTACGAGACAGTTACGTATATTACATAGCCAAACACTATTTGAAGGCGCTAAGTTATTATATATATTTGTCTTTAAGATACATTTCTGATTGAACTTAAAGTTTGAGTGTTAGACCACTTTATAATAAAGTACATGTACGTGCACAATGGCTATAAATATAAACATATTTTCTTGATCGTGGCAACAAGGCAAACTCTACATCAGCGTTGTAAATATAATTCAATTAAGCCAGAAGTTCAAATACACGGACAAAGCTTAAGAAAAGCGTGCAAAGCCGCGGGAAACAGCTAGTATATCATATGTATGTATAATGTATATGTATGTGTATGTATCTTGATGTATATATAATTATGTAAAGAATTTCCAAGTTTATCTTGTAATACAACTGAAATATATTTAGGATTACACAATGAATCATCTTTAGTGAAAACTAATGAACTAATAATTTTATAATTCTGAATAAACAAATGTAAAATACCAACTAATCGTAGAAAATAACTTCCTTCTTATTATATGTAGTATATATTAATCATATACTTAAAAATGGTCATAATTTGTGAAATTTTTTAAAATAATTTATGCTTTATAATGATTAACAATATTTAAAAATCCGCATGGCTCCTAAAGAGCATGTAAAATTTTGTTGTAAAATCATAACGTTTTGTAGTTCAGTTCACTGAATGTGCTTGTTATACGGGAAGGAACTTAGTAACTTATAATTAATTCAGCAAACTCTACTAAGTACCTGAATCATTGACTATACCCTCACTGGTTAGATGTAGTAGTTGATAATATGACAACAATTAAATTAATTAAATGTTGTCCTGCAATTCATCGGAACTGCTTGTTCCATTTAGTTGTAGATACACACCAAGGTTAGGATTGAAGTCAGTTTAGTCTGTAAAAGAAATTTGCAATACGTTTCCAACTTCAAGATACCATTAAAAAGGTTTTATTAAAATAATACTCGACCTTGGTATGAGTATGGCACAAAACAGATTTATAAAACCCCTAAAATGTTATAGTTAATTTATTATATACAGTAACACAGTACACAACGTACAAAATGTGTTAGTTGGAAGATAAACTAATTTACAGAACCGAGAAGGAGAGAAGTTTAAAAGTATGAGTAGATGAGGAACTTGCAAGTTTAAAAAGCTATGTCTATTACACGAATTATTTTTTACTAATATAATTTATGTTCATATATCACTATCCACAATAAATTGTATTGTCCACATAATTATTATGAATTAAGCGTCCTGAGTGCGTCCTTACGCACTTAAAAACTGCGAATAATTTTAGTACTATTTATTATAATAGATTATAATGCCTATAATACAGTTTATGTTTGTGATATTATTTGTCACATTTCAATTTAAAGTATTTGTATTTTAGATACATTGTGTCACAAACATTGCTAATCAATCCATTTAGGCATTTAAAAATTTTTGGGGACTTAACAAGTTTTTTACTACAGGATTATTTTCATCAGAATGAACATGAAATTTGTGACATCAGATAAAACAGCAATTTCTAAAAGTCCTACAATTTATAATTCATAGTTTTGCGTAATCTCGTATTAGACTATTGACCTTTAATTAATTTCCCATAAGGCCAATAATTTAACATGTTATTTGATCAAACGGGTTCTGAAATATAATTGTTTTGTAATAAACACATATTGACAAACACTTTTTTGCTTGTTCTTATGAATAATATCATGTCCTGAAGTTTTACCAATCCGTACAACACTCTGTATATTGATATTCATGATCTTACTGAACATTGCGACGCACATAAAACACCGCAGTTAATTAAATCATTTAAGGTATTAAATAAACACTGATTTTCTTATAAAAGTAGCAGTTTAAAATGTGAGCTTTAAATTTGTAACATGTAAATGAATTTTTCAGCAAACTACAGTATTTACATTCATTTTTTTTGAGTAATCATATCATAAACAAATTAATAAAAGTAACTTATTAAATAACAAGACATTCACAAAAGTAACCAACGGTTTTCAACTTACAGACGAAGTCTTTAACAGTGTGAAATACATCCAAGATGACAGGTCAAGATACAATTTGTCATCTCTGGTCTCGACGCCTCCCTTATTGTAGCTCAGTGTAGTGTGAACGGTCGGGAATTGAAGTAACAAGCGGGGCGAACTCCGTCTGACTGATGGCTGGGCCTGCTGTCTACATAAATGGCTCGGTGAGATTGGAATGGCATGCTGTTTAAACTCGGTCTCGAACGGTCGGGAACTGAAGTAACAAACGGGGCGAACTCTGTCTGACTGATGGCTGGGCCTGCTGTCTACGTAAATGGCTCGGTGAGATTGGAATGGCATGCTGTTTAAACTCAGTCTCGAACGGTCGGGAACCGAAGTAACAAACGGGGCAAAACTCCGCCTGACTGATGGCTGGGCCTGCTGTCTACGTAAATGGCTCGGTGAGATTGGAATGGCATGCTGTTTAAACTCAGTCTCGAACGGTCGGGAACTGAAGTAACAAACGGGGCAAAACTCCGCCTGACTGATGGCTGGGCCTGCTGTCTACGTAAATGGCTCGGTGAGATTGGAATGGCATGCTGTTTAAACTCAGTCTCGAACGGTCGGGAACTGAAGTAACAAACGGGGCAAAACTCCGCCTGACTGATGGCTGGGCCTGCTGTCTACGTAAATGGCTCGGTGAGATTGGAATGGCATGCTGTTTAAACTCAGTCTCGAACGGTCGGGAACTGAAGTAAAAAACGGGGCAAAACTCCGCCTGACTGATGGCTGGGCCTGCTGTCTACGTAAATGGCTCGGTGAGATTGGAATGGCATGCTGTTTAAACTCAGTCTCGAACGGTCGGGAACTGAAGTAACAAACGGGGCAAAACTCCGCCTGACTGATGGCTGGGCCTGCTGTCTACGTAAATGGCTCGGTGAGATTGGAATGGCATGCTGTTTAAACTCAGTCTCGAACGGTCGGGAACTGAAGTAACAAACGGGGCAAAACTCCGCCTGACTGATGGCTGGGCCTGCTGTCTACGTAAATGGCTCGGTGAGATTGGAATGGCATGCTGTTTAAACTCAGTCTCGAACGGTCGGGAACTGAAGTAACAAACGGGGCAAAACTCCGCCTGACTGATGGCTGGACCTGCTGTCTACGTAAATGGCTCGGTGAGATTGGAATGGCATTTTGTTTAAACTCGGTCTCTGGTAGTGTTATATTGAAATTTCAAAATAACGGCTACATACAAAAGACGTCATTTTAAAAGGCAGTTCCCTAATAACATTTATTAAAATACTGATATAAGCTCAAAAGCAATTGTCAAGTAATTGCTAATAGCCCAGGGCCGGATAGCCAGCATTTTATAAGCATAGAACCGTGAATTCGATACAGTAATTTTCCCCAGGAGAAAATTGGTTGTTAGTCACGATAAATGTGGTGGGGTTCGAAGGAAAGTAACAAATAAGTAATTAAAAAATATCTCACGAAAGTTTTTCAAATGGTTTTCTTTGATACACCTAAACCCAAACACTATCAAACACAAGCATTTAAGGTCGACAAAACAAATTCCAGCAAATCCTATAAAGAAGTAAGTTTGGCTGAAAGTGGAAAATTCTTGTCTCTTTTTCAAGTAATCTAACAACTAATAATAGTTGTCAAACAACTATAACAACAAGTTAACTAACTTGATAACAAGTGTGCAAGCAAAAAAAAAAAAAAAAAAATAATAATGATTTGATATTTTTTACCGAAATTTTGATACCGTTGAATTTCACCCTCACCACAACTAATGTGGTTCTTGGATCCTAGCTTATAAAGAGTTTACTATATTATTTTTAGCTCACTAAGTAAATATTATGCTCTATATCTGAATTGTTATACTATAACTATACCCATTCATACTAGTGTTGACATAAGCCTAACAACAGCATGGTTACTCCTTGAACTGTTGAAACTTGAGAAGTCATCTTTCAGCTAAGTATATGCTGAAAGATATTTTACTCTCTTCTGTTCTCATATATGTATAGAAATTATTGGTAATATAGCCATATATAGTAAATTAAATAGCCATGTGACCTGATAATCCAATTGCTATGTTATTCCAGCTAAAACATTCGATCAATATGTTTTTGAGAAGGCTATCAAAAATCTGCTGGTTTTCTTCTTTATTTTACTCTTACAATGGTTTTTAAAGCTTTACATTTTTTGGACTTGATTTTGCTATCGAAGATCTTGAGGTTTTGTTAAGTTGCGATTATTGAAACAAAATACCTAAACACCAATTATAACTTTGAATTGGTCTTGCAACGAACAACAACTGGCACTGAAACAATTTAGTGTTCAACACTGAAACACAAAGGGATGTTTATGTCCTGTCAGCTTTAAGGCTATCAGAGTAGAATAACTCGATCTACTGTCACGAAAGCAACCACCTAATAATGCCTGGACATTGCCATCTCCCCTACACGGGGAACTAATATTGTTTCAGTTAGCCATGTGGCATCGTAGTGCCCGGCCTTGATAATAACCGCACGGTCCGCCCCTCTCATACGTCCTGACGTTCCTCTGTCTGACCGCACGTCCCCAGGACATGTCAGTGTGGTTAATGTTGTGCTTCACTGAAGCTATCATTCATAAATTTTAGGGCATAAATGTCTGAACTTTCATCGGAAAGTAGATGAGACAATTGAAGGTGGGTACCCTGTGTACTGTATTAGATGTTTACTGATCCTTAAAAAGGTTACTAATTGATAACGACCTGTGGTAATTAGCACTATAATGAATCACTATAATATTGTAAAATGTTAACACTAATTGACTATACTGTTTCTGAAAATTGCCCTTTATCCGAAACTCATCTTCATTAGTCAAACCACATACATGACTCGTCTGTCAGATATTGATTAATTTATACCATTAATTAAAATGGTATAAATTGTAATAGCCGAATTTCATTTCAATAAACATTGAATAACAAAAAGTACTTACTCCGTCGGAACTCGAATCCGGATCTCTCACTTGCCGGGTGAATGTGTTACCATTACAGCACAGAGCCCTTACTTTTTACGATTCAAATATTTTCTATTTGACCGTATCTGTCACATATGCGTTTAAATAACCGGACTAACATATGATCGGAAGACCAAATACCTGTCAAACGACTTTTATTTACATTAATATTATCTTTGTATAAATGGCAATAGCCGAATTTAATTTCAATAAACATTGAATCATAAGATTCAAAAATATTTTATATATATATATATATATATATATATATATATATATAAAACTATAAGTTTTAAGTAAGGCTTAAGTTTGTGATGAACATGTCAGTACGGTTTAGATATGCTCCGAAACTATTTCTTGTTGATGATCGTCTTTAATTTTACTGCTTAACTAGTCAACATAAACCTTAACTAAAAATGCTCCAAATATTTCTAGTTTTCAAGCCTAGAAATGAATCAGTAAGTCACATTCGGAAGATTAATTAATTTGCAAACAAATATTGGATATCGAAAGGAAACATTCCCCATTTCGTATGCACATAATGGCCATCTGCAATAGCTGACTGCTGTAGCTAACAAATCAAATTTCCTTAACTGAGAACTTTATTTTTATGTATGACTAAAAGAATCCACATTATAATAGTTTTGGTTAAAACATACTAAATGAACCAAAAAACTATACAATACACTATGAAGGTAACGAATGTTTGATACAAATAAGATCGGTTGAGATGAGTCAATAATGGTATTGCTTTTTGGAGCTTCTAGGAACATTTAGGAATAATACTACTGAAAATTATTTTTTCCTACAAAGTTATGAACAATTTTGTATTCTACAGAATTTAAATTATGGACCTGATACAAGTTTTAACTTCTAAATTGATTTTAGTGTTCGAACTGGTATAAACACTGCGATGATCAGTTGAACAGACATCAAGGTTTTACGAGTATTGGTATAGATTGCGGCTCAACATCAAAGCGATGTTATCTAACACAGCCGCAAGGGTGTCATGGTCACGCCGTCATAAATTAACTTCTTGTTCGTTTGTGTTCCTGAACATTAAATCGAGGGTAGGTCTGATTAGCGTTATCGCCCCTCTCTAATTGTTATTTAAGGCAGCATTACATCGGGTGAGGCATATCGTGAGTAATGTATGCGGTTTTATGACTTTTGTACATCGAAATCTGATAAATGATAAGGCACTTGCTCATCAGTAAATAGTTTATGACTCAGTCATGCAATGCACGTAACCGTTGCATAAATTTAGCTGCATATGATATTTATTCATGTTCGTTGGCATGGGAATAGAGTTGGAGATTCATGAACAATACATCACACCTATTTTACTGATCTCTTAGGGAGAATTAAAAATATCGGCGGGAGAAGGAAAAAATGTTATCATTATGCAAATTTTTTATAATTATTATTGTTATATAAAGTTTAATTACTTTAATGTTCAAACTATTTGATCCTATTGATCGATCATACGTGATCCTGAATGTCTAAATAGTCCGTTGTCATAGTATACGTTTTCAATAAACAATGTCCTGTTTCATGGACTGTCTATTAATCCGTATACAATGTTTGTATAGTTAAAGATGTGTTTAGTATTATCTCTAATTTATTATCACCACCAATCTTGTGTTGAACGATTATTATTTGCACAAGATGGATTGCAGATATTGAATCGTACACTAACCAAGCCGACATTTGCCAAATGCAAAAGTGCTGTAAGCGACAGTTTAAGGCATAATTTGTCATGCCCTTGCAACATTGTGAATAAAACCACACTGGGAATAAAAGTAGGGGCTGTCACACCCAGACACCCTTATTGTACCCGGAATGCTCGGCTTGTCAACTTAACTCAAATTTTGCTTTCGAATTGTGATTTTTAAAATGCAGCGGAATTTAGTAGTCCCATACCATTTTGTTCAATTAAAAAACTATCACTCTAATCCATATTATACAATATATAAGGTGTTAAGTGTTAATAGATTGGTATTAAGTAGTAAGACTCTAACATTCATAATTTTCATTGGATGTTGACGAAAACCTTGTGTATAATTTGAAACCTAGTAGCTATAACTTACTGAATTTTAAATTTTATTGATCAGCATAATTCTTGACATGAGGCGAAATAATTACTGAACAAATAGTTTTCCATATTTTGATACTGTAATGTGTCCTTTAAATGGCAATACACTCACCAATACTTTAACCTGACTTTTAAATGACCAATTCATGGAAATAATGTGAATATCTTGTTGGTGTATACATTTGGATAAACTTTACGAACCTAGAGAACGTAACAGTTATTTGCATGAATGTAACGAAAATTTAAAAGAAAACCTGCTTAATTCATTTTTCCCACTTGTACTGCACTTTAAAACCATGAAATACTAATTGCCTTGGAGTTATCTTACAGGTTCAATAATAATTTATTTGAAACTTCAGTTTAAACCTTGGCAACTCTGATTATATTATATTTCCGTAATGTTCAGAGAAGCTAGTATCAACAATTTTTTTTATATATTGGAAAGAATACTACTTGGGTAAGGAATAGACTAGCAGCTCGTTGTTATCTTATGTGTAATTATGGTAATATCAAAAGCCAGTGTGAATTTCACGTACAAGCAATACTCATCTTGAGATAAAAATTCTCATAATTTCATGCAATGGAAAATATCCACCATTGATAAAAATACCTGTTTTTTTATAACAAAATGTTTTGTTATACTTTTATAACATTTTTAATCGGTTACTACAGGATATCTGTAGTTACACGTAACTGGTGCATTTCCAGAAACTAGGAACAAGTGAGGCAGTCACGTATAGAATATGAAGTTCTGGAGAAAGATTCTGCCAACAACGCAACAATTTATAGAGAAGTGACAACTTGAGATACAATTTGTTACGACGTTTCCATCAGTCTCGACCCGTCCGCCGGCACCTCTTCACAATCTATTCAGCTCTCACAATAATTGGATGATCTCAGCAAAACATTAATACTTAATTCAACGTGCCGGGCAGGCAACATTTGTGTTACTTTAATTGGACCCTTTTGTCCTCATTAAATACCTTTCACTTAGAGCAACTGTCACTTTTGTTTTTTATGGACTGAAATTTTATTTTGTGAGAAAATATGTGTAGGCAATACCAACAGACATTAAGGTTCATTGAGTGTATGAAAAACGACTGTTTCATAAATGACAAGCAATCTTTAACACATAATCTTTATAGCAAAACAACAGATTAAGTATGACGTCTTAGGCAAAAATACTTGAGGTATTATATATATATATATATATATATATATATATATATATATATATATATAAGCGGGTTATTGCCATTTATTACAGTAGAATAAATGTAAAAGTCGTTTAACAGGTATTTGTCCTTCCGATCGTATGTTAGTTTCCTTACATAAACACATATATGGCAGAATGGTCAAATACAAAATAATAAATAATAAATTAATCGTAAAATGTGAGGGCTATGTGGTGTAGTGGTAACATACTCGCCCGGCAAGTGAGAAACCCGGGTTCGAGTCCTGGCAGAGAAAGTACGTTTTGCAATTCAATGTTTATTGAAAATTTAAAATAAGGCTATTGCCACATATACAAACAATAAATATAAATATGTATATATAATCATTACGCAAAAATAATTAAATAAATGAAGTTAGCTAGCCTTGGGTAGTGGACAAGGGTTTTTAGCTTATAATTAAACCTTGTTATTTAAGGTTTCCATAGATTTTTTAAACTATCTTTGTTTGTTATTTTGGCATACAAAATAATTGAATAATAGGTGATAACACTTCGAGAAATGGTTAATTTCCCAAACAAAGTCTAGTTTAGTTTTGTTTCACTATAGCTCCCTTTTTAATTTTTATTTTTAACAAAAATAGTTTTATTACATGCTATACTATTATTGCTTTTACCCAGAGCTCGATAACTAGAACTAGATATGGTGGAACTGTAGACCCTTGAGGATTTGGAGGGTATTGAATATTTCCTGCAGGAAAGTAGGATCAAGGAAAAATGGAAAATTAGTCTCGAACCTGTGTTTTTATCCATTTCCAAGTTGCAGAGGAAAGTTTCCCAAGCAAACCAATGTACTTATATTTTCAGATACCGTGTGGTCCCACTTAAATCGAGCACTTTTTATAGTTCTCGATTCTCTGTTCTCGATTCAAACAAATTTTCTTTTTCTTCTCTCTGACTGACAAAACAATATTTCAAAATGATTTAAAATAAGCGTTTATTAATATTTGCTGGGTCAATGTTCGTAAATTATTGACCTTGCAAACATTTAAAAATAATAACTCTTATCTTAATTTTAAAACTAACCATATTTTACTTACTACGATCGCCTTAAAAACCCATAAAAATAAAAGATTATGAAATTATTAATCACCGCATTAAAATAAAAATTAATTTATTGTGGTGGTTAAACTCGGAAATATAGGAAAACAATAAAATAAAGACCTTTTTAAAATTGTCCATAGTAAAGTAAGTTTCTATCTGGTCACGAATGTATATAAACTTTAAATACAGCATAAAATAGCTAAAATATTCTTTCCTCTAATTGAACAATCTATTATTATTTTTCTTCTATTTCTTTCATCGTAAAACTAATAGTTTAACCTCTTAATACAAATTGTTAACAATAATGATAAAAATGTCCACCAACATCACCAATCCTCACTTTCAACAATCAGCTGATAAAATTAATTCTTAAATCAGAACAAATTGTTGTTTGTGTAATACAGTTGTTGAAATCTGATGTGTTACAATCAAATTACGTTATACTAATCAGTGTGATGGTAGTTCATTCCAAGTAAGTTGTTTGTACAGTATAAAATTGTAAAACTGTAGTTGTTAACATTAAAAACGATTTCAGTTGCAATTTTAGTTTAAAACCTAAAGTTTTAGCATATTATTAGTTTATTTAGATGTGTTTAGTCATGTTCCGAAGTTTGGAAAATTATTTAAAACTTGTTAAATAATTTTAAGGCATAACTATACAATTTTTGTGATGTTATGTATAAAAATTTGTTGATATTTACCATCATTTACCTCTTTAAAGTTTCATATAGAGTGAGGTTTTCATAGAATGTTACATTAGAGATTTAAGAGTCTGCCAATGTGAATTAAGAAAAATAATTCTTGTTCTTTTAACAATAAATGGACACTAAAATTAGGCTATATGCTACAGCATATGTTAAAAACTTAATATTGATAGCTTTAACAGAGAATGGTTAAAATTGTCTATAAAAATAAAAATTAAGGTTTATAAAGTTGCAAGATAAAAATAAAATGGCTACACTATTATTGATTTAAGATTTGGGTTAAACATGACAAAATATAATAAAACTGAATACGTATAGGCTATTCTTGAAACATAAACAAAAAACAAACTGAATTGTATAAATAAAAAAAAATTGTATTATTGCATCTTTACTAGAGTAAAAGTGCAAAATCTTCAGGTCCTGATCACCCCGCCGAAGTTTGTGTTGGCGAGCCTGCTGAAGTTGCTGACGAAGACTGAGTAGTGGCTGGTGATTGCTGCTGAGTGACTGCTGAAGCTATTGACGGAAATCCAGCAGCTATGATTCTGAACTCGTCCATTTTCTTTTGAAAAAACGCCATGAACGCTGACTTCAACTGCCTCAACTTGTCTATTAGGGGGTTGGATTTTTGACTGACATTTACATTCTGTGGCGCCTGTATGGTAGCCTTGCTTGCATAGAATGGATGAGCGTCATTTATCTGGACAGTAAAATATAATACATGTACATATTTTCACATTTAAATGAGGTATTAAAGACCTTTATAAAGTATAAGGAGGGAAAATTCCTATCCAGAAGAGTTATAGAAGTATACAGCATTATTTTTCACTTATTATTAGGCCTACTCATTATTTTCATAACTTTAATAAACTTTACCTATAACTAAAAATAAAATAAAATATTTTTCTGATTATAATTATAAATAGCTGATTTTTAAGAAATTCTGTGTTAAAACTAAGACAAGTTTAATTTTGTAAAAAATTTAATAATAATTTAATAATAATCAATATTTTCCAAAACCGATATTTTATTTACAAAATCTGTCTAATAAATAAATGTATTCGTGATTTTTCTTAAACCAGTTACATATGGGACTGCTGTAATTAGTGAAAGCATGATATGTAAGTTATTACTATAATAGTTTGCCTTAAGTAACTTAAAAAAAGTCCTAAAGATACAAGGTTATAACACGAAAACCCAGTTACATTAAAAATTAACTATCTTTTTCTATTAAATTTAAACAATACACTCTTAATATACCAATTAAGATGAAATATAAGTAATATTTCAACACTTGCTGTAACTAATTTCGTTAAAAATAAGTGTACATTATTGTAAAACACAAATGTACTTACGAGAAATAAAGAGAATGAAAATTAAGACACTAATTCACTGTTATGAAGTAGAAACTCAATTTGAAAAAAAACATGTGTATCTTTTGAAGCTAGAAACACTAGGGGTGTGTAATAACTAGTGACTGTATATAAAAAACCTTCAAAACTTGAGAGGGAAAATGCCAATTTTTGAACAAACTATTACATTTTTTAAACCTTAATCGTTTATAAGGTGATATAATAGGTCTTTATACGAATAATTTAAAAACAGCCCTTTAATATAACTTTCCTGAAAAAGCAAAACGGAAAATAATCTTTTTATCACTCCACGAGCACATGTACATGCACTAGGCGTGGGATTGGTACATAGTTTTAAAATAGGAAATTTTGGGTAATTTTGTAACAATTTTAAATAAAAAAAAACTGATTTTTACATCAAATATCTTATATACCTTGTTAATCATAGCTTCGGAAAATGACATGCTTATAATGATTTGTGACTGAAGGAAATGGCATTTTTTATGTAGTAAATTTAGAGATAATTACATAATTTACTACAAAATTACAAAATAAACCATTAATAAATAATAAAAGTACTTTATTTTCCCCAGTTACTTATTACTTTATTTCATATACGTGCTGGAAAATATAAAATCATCTTCAATAGTATTTCTGTGAACTATTGTGAATTATAATTAGGTATAAATTTATATATTTTATAAATATAAAATTATTGATTGAGCATCGAAATTTAAATTTATATGGTTCATATAAGAGTTACCCACTTAGGACTTTAGACCAAATTTCAAAGTTCTGCTAAGGTATGTTTTCATAGAAGTAGCATGTTTCAAGAACTATTTTGCTAGATACATTTTTTACTCAGGTACCGATAACATACAAATCAGTATAAATATACCTTCATTTAAAACGGGGCCAATGTGCATTGCTATACATCCATTTATTGAATAATAAAGATTTCATTAATACTTACGTAAGTATAAAAACTCAGAAATATTACACTTAGAATAATGATCATTATTGACTAAAATTTTGCCAGACTGTCTGGAAGAGGTTACTTTATACCGAGAAACTGACACCTCAATGTTAAAAAGATGCAAACATTGACAACCGGAAAGTGCGAAAACAAAGCCTTGACCTTGAAGCAATTTCACGCGTCACGCATGCCCTTCACGTTAGTAAATATCTTTTATCTTTGGTTCCTTTATATCGCTCAAAATAAATTCAATTTGATTTTAAAATTTAAAATACATTTGTACGTAAGTTATATTTTACGTTATAAAAAAGTATTGCTACCTAAATCCGATCATCCGAGAGACGGTATTGGCACGACTATGATCAAGAACTGATCAAGGTCGTGAAATATGCATTGATCAAATATTATTGTCTGGTGCTTTAAACTAGTTCACGAAGCCTACAGCATAGACAGACGTATGCATTGGTTAACATATTGCTGCAGACTTATGCATGTATTGGATCAGAACGTAACCTGCTCAGTCTTCAGCAATCCTGCGGAATTCCTGAAAAAGGTATTCATTGGCTAAAGGACCTGATATTCGAGTGATGGATAGTTCAATACATAAAATATTTTCACCTTTAAAGAAGTTTAATTATTGTAATTGCTAAATAATTGTATCTTAATTAATAAATAATTTTAACATGTAAAATTAAAAATTAAAATATCTCTCTAAAAATCCAAAAAAGGCCATTTACACTTGGGGTTTTGCATGGGTTTAAAAATAATATTGATAAGTATAAGCCAAAATGAAGTCATTGGATGATCAGATTCGTAAAAAATGTGACAAATCCAAAGCCTAATCAAACCAAACTTTTGAGAAACGGAGTTTAACGCAAGAGCCAGGCAATACGTCTGCTTGTAGGCATTCTAAAAATGCCCCGGAGCGATTAAAACCATATGCTTGCTGATTGGTGGATTTATATCCGTCTGCATACGTCCGTCTGCTGCAGTGTGCCTTACAGGATCTCTCGGACCTCAGCAGTCGTCCTTATGAAAGCTTTATCTTCTGTGTAAGTAATATAAAGAAAGGTAGTACTCTTAAATGACTGTTGTCAGATAACCGGATCAAGCAACGTCAAGTGTGACTGCTGCTTGGTGGGGTGACCGCTGAGCGGTACTTTAAGCCGTTCACAGGTTAAGTGTTAGAGAGGGCTTCTTAGCCATAACTTCGCCTGGTAAAATAAGATTCTTTACTTTTGTTTACTTTAGTCACTAAATTCCTAAATGGTAAGCTAGCAGTATTAGACAAAATTACTTAATTATTCTAAAATTAGAGCACATATTTTAATAGAATTATAGCCTTACTTAATTATTGAAATCGAATATTTATTAGCAATTTATTAATAATATTTAATGAAATTATAGTTACATGGTAGATTTTCAAAAGTATAAATATAAACTGCTAAAGCTAAAGTTCTTACGGGTTGCACAAAAATGTGTTTTGCGCCGAGATTACAGCGGAATTCCCGGCCAAGTCCTCGTAAAGGCCGGTATTTAAAGCTGCGACTCGAACTGCTCGGCTCATTAGTTGAACCATTAACACTCTTATGTGGATTTTAATTTCTGCAGTTTCCGTCCCATTTCCACCCCCGGCGGAAGTGAGAGGGTCGGCACGTGTAGGGCAGTCACTCTGCCGCGTCGTGCCGCGCGATGTACTCGCAACAACATCGTGCTATTCCTGACACGTGAGGTTATACTCGTGGCAAAACAAATGTTACCGACTAATTGGCAAACATTACTCTCATTCTTGGAATTTGCAGAAATATCAAACTCAAAGGGCGAGTACGAATTTTCAAAACTATTTTCACTGTGTGACAACTAACAGAATAATTCTTTGTTTAAAGTTTGTTATTGATGATGGAAAGTTTAACAGGATTTCGGAAATTTGCCATCGTTATGGTTACTAAAGATATAACACAACGTTTCGAGGATTGGAATCTATATTCTTCGTCAGGTGGAAGGTACTAGTACATACAAAAATAGAGAACAGAAAGAAGAAAAGAAGGGAAAGAAAATGGTTCAAACATACCAAAAAAACTGCTTGGAGTCTACTTTAGGCGTTTTCACTACAAATAATGCAATCCTAGGGACGTTGTGTTATTTATACCTTTAGCAACCATTCGGATGGAAAATTTATGAAACTCTGTTATCTTTTTAAAAGAATAATAATGTGAAGTGTAAAGAACTGATAATCGAAAGTCAAATAAGTATAATGCTCAATTAATACCATAAGTAGGATTATGATGTTTCTCTAGTACCATTCTAACTTTTTATTTCTCATTGAAAACTTTTACCACATTAAGTTTTCTTCCATTTTCTAAGGAAATCCCTTTTCTAAAATAATTATTAATAGACACCATAGGCTGTCTTTTAATAATTATTTTCGCGGTTTCATTAAAAGGGTATACAGCTCAAGCATCTGTTACATTCTGTTTCCTGCCCTTTTACAAGGCGATTCTTCTATGGTGTCTTTTAATAATTATTTTTGTGGTGTTTTAAGACTTTCCTTGAAACGGTATGGCCCAAGCATCTTTTACATTATTTTTTGTACCCCTTTACAAGGCGATTCTTTCATGGTGTCTTTTAATAATTATTTTTGTGGTGTTTTAAGACTTTCCTTGAAACGGTAGGGCCCAAGCATCTTTTACATTATTTTTTGTACCCCTTTACAAGGCGATTCTTTCATGGTGTCTTTTAATAATTATTTTCATGGTGTTTTAAGAGACTAGGCTAGACTTACTATTTTTTGCCTATTAAATGCGATAATGAGTCCATGGTGTCTTTTACAAATTATTTTTGTGGTGTTTTAAGACTTTCACTTGAAACGGTATGGCCCAAGCATCTTTTACATT
This sequence comes from Homalodisca vitripennis, assembly GCF_021130785.1. Classification (NCBI taxonomy): domain Eukaryota; kingdom Metazoa; phylum Arthropoda; class Insecta; order Hemiptera; family Cicadellidae; genus Homalodisca; species Homalodisca vitripennis. Next base: position 25,933,519 of record NC_060211.1, read on the forward strand.
ATTTTTTGTACCCTTTACAAGATTCTTCTATGGTGTCTTTTAATAATTATTTTTACTGGTCAACATTATTTTTTGTACCCTTTACAAGGCGATTCTATCTATGGTGTCTTTTAATAATTATTTTTGTGGTGTGAAACGTTTCCTTGAAACGTGAAGATGGCAGCATCTTTTACATTATGTATTACAAGGCGATTCTTCTATGGTGTCTTTTAATAATTATTTTTGTTGTTTTAAGACTTTCCTTGAAACGGTATGGCCCAAGCATCTTTTACATTATTTTTTTGTACCCTACAAGGCGATTCTTCTATGGTGTCTTTTAATAATTATTTTCATGGTATCTTAAGACGTGGCTAGAAACAATGCGATAATGAGTCCATTACAAATAATGTAGTATTATTACTAACCATGTCACTGATATTCTGTAATAATATTCTAACGACAGAATGATGTTGCTACCAGTGGTTTAGCTTTGACCATTTTTTACTGGTCAACATTATACTAATGTTGACTATCCTGGATTATTATACGATGGTGTGAAACGTTTCACCTAAACGTGAAGATGGCAGCACTCTAAAATCTACTGAATTTTTGTTCATCCGTTGAAAGCTACTCACAAAATTCCTCCATTTTGACAACTATTTCCACACCTAAGTGGTTGCCATGGCGAAAATCCACAAGTTACGGTGTGAATGCGTGACCATCCACCTCACTCAACAGATCTGCCCTAGCGATTTTTGAAAAAAAGGACACAGATTGCATTTTCATGAAAAATAATCACCTTGTAATTTTGCAAAGAAAAATGTCGAGTACTATTTGGATGGGTTACAGAGATGGGAGCATCGCTGGTGGAAGTGTGTAGGGTTACAAGGAGACTGTTTTTTAAGAAATCATTTTCAGAATAATAATTCTTGTATATTTGCTAGGTCGAAAAATCTTCAGACCACCCTCGCAGTCCTGAACGACAGTCTCTGGTTGGTCAAACCTAAATTCTTTAGCTAATTCCCTTTTTTTCTTTTTCTCGCTAAATTCGTTTTCTTTAATGATATTAATAATTAAATATGCAATTATAAAAATATTATAACATTTTTGGTCTCCTTATAATAATATGGTCTCCTGATTTTCCTACACTCAAATACTCTGTCATATTTATATTTACCAGAATAACATACATTGGATATGAATGTGCAGGTGCATTTCGTGTTTATTACAATTTTCAATTATCAATTAAATATTTAAAAAGTGCCTTGGCGTCTTCAAATAACAATAGCAATAGCATACCTATTGCTTAATTTCTTAGTCATTTTCCTTAACATATTCAATGAAAAAGATACATACATTGTAATAATTCCAACCAATACGGTTTCGTAGTTGATAATCGCGTTGTCAAAACATCAGAAAACTATATAGTGTAAGACTAGCATTTTAAGTTTTACTAGGCTTGGAATTTTGTTTCGTTAACATGGTTCAGTGATAAGGGAGAAAATTAGTATTTTTAAATTTTGAAATAACAGAAGTACTCTGTAGTCAGGAATAGAATGTTTCTTGACCCCAGAAGATGAGGTGACGTTTAGACAGTAATGCCAACATAACCCCTGAAATCGCTTGAAAGGCTTCTGGCCCCGAAGGGAGCGTGGCGTAGCGTGGAGAGGACATCAATAGCCCGTTAACGGCCCGCTGATAACAAATGGCTTCACACCGGAAATGGACTCGTCTCCTCTCTTTAAATGGCTGTTAGGGTTGTCACCGCCAGCGTGTGGAAGAAGGGTAGTAGCCACACCGCTAATGCTACATTATCTCACTCAACTCTCTTATATTCTATAATTGTAACTAAGTAAATATGTGACCACAAATCTGAGATTTTGTACCTTAGCCGTCATTGTAAACTATAATTATTTGAAACACCCTTTTCGACTTATCTCTGTTATTGGCCCATAATTATTTAAAAAAAATCTTTATCTGATTTTTAGTTGAATTTTTAAACCAGAAACTTATTTTTAACTAGCGAAAATTAATGTACTAAATTTTAAAAAGATTTTGTTTGGTTAGGGTTCAATCGTAAAAAAACTAAAGTACAACATATAAAATGTAATACTAATTCATTATACTGTCAGGTATAAAATATTGGTTAATTGGGATTTATTTATTATACCAATTAATTTCTCACATATTTTATTATACAAACAAAATTATAATAAAGTAAATTCTATAATAGGTACTTTTTGAAGGGCCTTTTTCGTTTATTTCCATTAGGTCGGGAAGGCATTGTTGAAGCCCACGCTGTAGTCTACATACATTTATGTTACGGCAGCATTTTTTACTGGAACCGTTTTCCAATAGAGCAGTTCAGGAAATAATGTTTTCTCTTATCAGATTGTTGATATTAGTTATTGTTTCCTTGTCTTATTAGTTACTCCGAGTTGCTTGCCGTGCGTTTACGAAAAAAAGTAAAAACTTTAATTTTATAAATAATATCGTCAATTGAGGTAATAGAACATACTTTCATAACAGTCTTCGTTTTTGTAGTAAACTTCTTAAAAATTCGATTCTTAAATAATTGTTTGAAGTTGAAAATCTAAATAAACCACCTGAGTAAGAGTTTAAAGTATAATTAAACTAATCCCATTGTCATATAAACACATTACGTACTACAAATTACGGTGACAGTTTTGAATCCAAAACCCTCTCACTAATCCAATCCTTGAATCGGGTTGTCAGACAACTCATTCTTGGTTTTATTGAAGTGGATTTACTCGAGAACTCGAAGAACTTCCGTTGAAGCCGTTTTATTGGTGATAACACGAAATAAGAGTCTTGTTCCCTCTCACCAATAATTCCTCTCCCCCAACCATAAAACAATGGGAGGCCCGTCTGTCAGGGAATATCCGACTCGACGTGTCTCACTCGCAGACATGAATTATTCTGTACTGCGGGAACCACGGCGGACTGACGCCACACAACTGCCCAGCAAGGGATTGGAAGGGGGGGGGGTTGTCGTGTTGTACTTACTTAAGTGAGTCGTGGGAAATATAAAGCGGATTTCATGCTCCTGTTCTGCTATTTTATTCCACATGCAGGAAGTGGAAGTGGAAGCACGTATAACAAGTCTTATGCAATACAGATTTGGCTATATACTAGTGTAATGATCGGTAGTGGAGAGAGAGGTGTCTTTTTAAATCTGTAAAAAACCAAACATGATATGGAAATAATATAAAAATCACAATTATTGAAATGAAATAAACATTCTTACACTCTCAGTATAAAGTTCCAGCAGGAACACTAAATAAAATTATCATGCAAGATATTAATTGATTCATTCACTTAGAAATACTCGTGAACAAAAGCGAGCGAACTAAGAACGTAAAATATGACAAAAACTAAGTAATGTAATTCAAGAGTTTTAGTCACAGGTAGTAGTGTAGATCATACATAGTTCTGGGCTGCAAGGCGAAGACTCTAGGTGTCTGGCAAGGCGCGTGTGTGTTGAATATATGAAAGGCGTAAATTGTTTTCAAGGCGAAGTGTGTGAATGTGAGGAATATCTGGATACATAGGGTTTAGTGTGGAGTGACTGCAATGTGACGACTGTGAGTGTGTGGGGGTACTTTGAAGGCACAGGGTGCAGGAGTGTGGAGTAACTACAAGCTGAAGACTGTGGATGTGTGGGGTACTTTGAAGGCACAGGGTGCAGGAGTGTGTGGAGTAACTAAAAGGTGAAGACTGTGGATGTGTGGGGTACTTTGAAGGCACAGGGTGCAGGAGTGTGGAGTAACTAAAAGGTGAAGACTGTGGATGTGTGGGGTACTTTGAAGGCACAGGGTGCAGGAGTGTGGAGTAACTAAAAGGTGAAGACTGTGGATGTGTGGGTACTTTGAAGGCACAGGGTGCAGGAGTGTGGAGTAACTAAAAGGTGAAGACTGTGGATGTGTGGGGTACTTTGAAGGCACAGGGTGCAGGAGTGTGAGTAACTAAAAGGTGAAGACTGTGGATGTGTGGGGTACTTTGAAGGCACAGGGCAGGAGTGTGGAGTAACTAAAAGGTGAAGACTGTGGATGTGTGGGGTACTTTGAAGGCACAGGGTGCAAAAGTGTGGAGTAACTAAAAGGTGAAGACTGTGGATTTGTGGGGGTACTTTGAAGCCACAACGTGCAGGAGTGTGGAGTGACTACAAGGTGAAGACTGTGGATGTGTGGGGTACTTTGAAGCACAGGTGCAGGAGTGTGGAATGGCTACAAGGTGAAGACTGTGGATGTGTGTACTTTTGGGTGTGGTGACAGACTGTGGAGAACTTTGAAGAGGGTGCAGGACTAACTGACTACAAGGTGAAGACTGTGGATGTGTGGAGTACTTTGAAGGCACAGGGTGCAGGAATGTGGAGTAACTAAAAGTTGAAGACTGTGGATGTGTGTGTAAAAGTTGAAGACCTTGAAGGCACAGGTGGAGGGTGTGTGCAATGACTACAAGGCGAAGACTGTGGGTGAGTTGAGATCTGAACGACGCAGATTTCATACCCCTTTTTAAATAAAGAAGTTGGTGGATAAAAATGTTGTGAACTGGCTACATTACAAAACTGTACAAAACTTTATTTAAAAATATTTCAAACCTACACATTCATGAAGTGGTTAATATAAACATAAATAGGATTTGCAGAATCTGATCTATCCTTGTGCTGGAGGTGCTGGAGCAGGTGTCGCAGCGGGCGTGTTGTTAGCTGCCGCTGGAGTGGTGGAAGGTGGGGGTGGCGTGGGCGGCTCATAGAAGGGGTTGAAAGTTTTATCCAACATCTCGTAGAAGTTGGCGAAGTACGAGAATACGTCATCCAGTGCGAGACAGTTTGAGGCTGACGTGGGAGGGATGGCCGTAGAGTTTCCCATCACAGTTGTGTTAGTTCCTGTCGGTTCGTCGTCATCGTCATAGTCAAAGAGTCCGAAACCAAATGGTGATGACAGGGACTACAACATGTATTAATTATGAGTTACAGAAAGAAAGCTAACATACGAATATATTTTCTCGGTGTTGTTTACCTTTTATATAACAATGCTTTCTAAAACTGTACACACCTCATCTGTTTTTAAGTAAAATTACAAGTAATAAACATGAGAAAAAACTCAAAATAGCACTCAGTAGAGTCTATTGACTGCAAGGTAGGCGACCTATTTACAACCCTGATTCATTGATTTGTTGATGTTGTACGAGATGTAAAGAGGCTTCTTAATCTACATACCTCATATTGTAAAGTATACTTTATTGAAACGTTGAATACAAAAAAATCCAAAAGACCAAGACTCCTTTAAGGCCAAAGATTTCAAGAAATACCCTTTCTGTTTTCTATACCATCATCCATAAAATATTTTGAATTGTCTGATCACAGTTTTTGTGTTTATACATACAATGGGTGTGGTTACTCTGTGCAATCTTGTTATTTTATAAGATCTATGACTCTAAAAAACTGTTACTAAAAAGGTTGTACGTTTAAACTTGTTTGTGATTCGAGTCACCGCTTTCTTTATTACATGTTATATGGACTCCTCTTCGTAAATTTTGAAGTTTAAGCTAAATGTGGACTAATGGAAACTATGAACCTGAGGGTTTGTTGTATCACTATGCTGTGATACAATCGATTATATTACTCTGATTGTATCTAATGATTACTATAATATCACTATATTACTCCAATTTCCTCTTTATATTTCTGAGACACGAGGAACTACTCATTTTATCTTATTTAATTCCAATTCTTCAGAATAACTTAGTTACTTATATACACTTCAACCATATCACCGAATGACCATTTATTTCAAAGAGCTACAAGAGCTTTCAAACATTTAGACATCTTCATTAGGCCAGGAGGATAGGCAAGGACACGTTATGAGTAGTGACGTGTACAGTGCCTGAAGTTGACGATTCTTTTAAATTTAACTAGTTACTAATCAGCTAATTATGTCAAAGTTTAAAACTTCGATGCAATAAATTGTGATATGTTTTATTCAATATTCTGTTCAATATTCATTGCCTGTAAATACAGGCCTTACCATACATTACAACTCATACATATTCATTGATAAAATTTATAGAAGTAAAAATTCTTTGCCTCAATTCCGGGATTATGATTAAGAATTTAAAGTGGTTTGCGATTTAAGAAGTAGTTATTCTCGATTGACAATCCCAGTTACCAAAAGAGAACTAAAGAAAGTTTGGGAAGTGTTGTGGATATAACATTGATGGGATTATAAAAGTACAAAACATTAAAAACCCTTTGCAGCACAGTTATTACAGCTGGCCAAATAAAATAAAAACCTTTAATCTGTACTTGAATAGTTGTTCAGAGATCTATGGAAAAACATGAAAAAAGAATGTTAGAACAAGGAAAGGAAAATTAGGATCAAAATTATAGTTGAATCTACATAAGTTAAAACTTGAAATTTCAACATGTTAATAGTTTAAGATAGATTTTTAAAATCCATATAAAAATACTATAGGTACCTAACCAAGATTTAGGGTAATAGTAAAGGAACACAATAAAACTTACAAAGACAGATAGAAGAACTAAGGCGAGAAGAGACCGATAAGCCATGCTGACGATGTACAAATGAGTCAGTGCATGATGTAAAATAACAAACAATAGACTACATGCCTGACAGTTGTCTATGTGAACAGCTGTCACTGCGACCCAGTTCTCGGATAGAGACGTCACTGTCGCTGACTACAGTAGCGTTTTAAGGTCAAGTTCGTATCTGTAAGTGATGTATAGAACGTAGTTCATCATGCAAATGCACGCAGGTGTTGGATTATAGTGCCAACTGCAGTATAAAGTAAGATTATGTTACAACAAACAACATGAGAGATCTCCTGCTCATAAACTTAACTTTTTTATAACTGGATTGTAGCGTAAAGGCCATATAAAGATAGTGGGTATGATAATGATAACTCTTTAAAAATCTTCATTACATACTGATTCAATTCATTACAGAGTAGCAATTGATTCCTTTGCATCAACACCATATCCTTCAAAAGTTAACACGCTTAGAAACTCCCTAAGTTCAAATCTGTACATTTCAAAGATGGATTCTTCGTTGAGTAAAATATATTTGGCAGTAAGAGCATTTTAATTCTACAGAAATTAAGACTCGGCTAAGTAACCGTAAAGAAAGTCTTATTTTACAAGGTGAAGTTAGGGCTAAGAAGCCCTCTCTAACACTTACTCAGAGGATCAACGGCTTAAAGGTGACTTTCGAACGATACCAATAGCTGGACAGACGGACCGCTTGTAAGGACAGGATCGTTTAGTGGTCAATCATCCAAACAGCAGCCACGCTAACCACTGTGCATACTGTACTGTATCAATGGAACTGCTAAAGTAAGTATACATTTCTGAGATAAGGGAGAAATGATGAAGGGATCCAAATCCCCTCATAGGAGATTGCAGAACTGTTATTTCTCTCTTCTAATACTGCATCGATCAATGATAAAAGAAAACCTTAGATAACAGGATTACAAGCTGCTACTCCCTTAATGTCTTCTTCAGTATATACTGTCCATAACAGTATTACTTAGAAGCACACATCTTGAGAATAAACGAACTTTCTTCCAAAGTGAACGGTAGAGTTCATAGAATAAAAAAAACTGTGCGGTTTGAAGGAAACCTCTTTCAGCGTCGCCAAGAGGTTGTAACATTATGAGTTATAGACATTCTGTAACAATGGGTCTCACTAATTGATGGGTTGTTGTTCTCTTAGGACAAGAAGCTTATAAATTGCACTTAGTCCTGTAAGAACCTTTGCGCTGCTTCCGGAGTGACAGGATATTCAGGATGGGTAAGGTTAGGGAGTAGGGGCCGCCTCCTATCGAGATCCATGAGGAAGGATTAGGGTACTACATCTCAAAGTCATGTCTTTCCGAAAGAAGGGGTGGCCAGCTCCGAACTAGACTCTCCAGTCAAAGTAGGCAAGGGTGACACACCTTGCCGAGGCTAGCAAGAACCTCTGAGGTTAGGGAACAAACCCCACCAACTCTAACAGTAATCTCCCACAGTAGACTAGACCTATCGAATTGCCCATGAACCCCACAACCTCGACATTTGCAGTTAGTGATGTGCCGCTCCTGGACATCTATAAGGTTGCCCAGATTGAAGGGACACATCGGTTTTATCTGTGCCCAGTAGTGGGTTCAACTGGAAGGTATAAACCAGCCAGAGTGATCCCTGCTGGGTGCAATAGTTGATGGGTTACTTACGCTATAATTTCATACTAGTTATTGCATCATATACGAGTATCTATTTCTTTATATTTCACCAATATATTGTTAATATGAGTGATATCATATGTATTAGTAAGCATGAATGTTGAGTTTATCAACAAAAACAATCATCAGACCATCATCTCGGGAGTGCCGATGGCCGAGTGGTCTAAGACGTTGGACTTGAGTCTGAGTTAGAGATAGCGCGGGTTCGAATCCTGTCTGTGACCGTTGCACTTTTTATCAGTACCATCGACCTTGTACTGTATCGACTCTCCCCCTTATTCTGTTTGATAAGATCCTCGCACAGGCCAGTGGGTCCATGAGGACGGGCAGAATAAGGCATAAAAGGAGATCGGCTACTCCTTTAAAAAAAAAAATCTTGAATTCAACTTCTTTTTAGTGCAGATCCTGGAATCTGACGCTGTCACAGACTTGAGTTCTGGAATCTGGAATCATGCTCGTCTAAAAAGACTCAGTAATACCGGGCCATTATGGAGTACTGTACATTCACTTTTTTAAGTCTCGAATTTGATGTTGAGAAACATATAACAAACACAAATAGATATGTTCAGTTTTGTAAGGGCACTCTGTTCAGCCTGATGATTAGCCACATGTCATTAGGGAGTTTGTCCGTAAATGGCTCCTTCACGGGTGGATTGTGAATTGGATTTTATAACGCGAGTTATTCAACGACGTGACAGGGAGTGACAGATGCTCGGTCACTAATAGTGACAAGCAGTGACAGATGCTCGGTCACTAATAGTGACAAGCAGTGACTGATGCTCGGTCACTAATACCGGTTCCGCGCCACATCAATCATACTTTTAACCTGCCTAAACTCTTCCTAAAAGGCACTTTTCTCTCAGTCAAACGAGTTCATGTATTTTGTGCTTGTTTTCAATCACTTAACAACAAAGAATATTTAGCCATTATGAATTAACATTTTATCTTTATTAATCAGTCATAAACTACCTAATGTACCTACCACACAAGCTAATGTAGTCAAATAGTTACCAACATACGCAAAAGGGATAATGTTAAAAAAATGTAGAAGATTGAAATGTGGAATATACTTATTAATAAAACAAAATTCAAATTGAAATAATTTAATTTCCGTACAAATTGAATAAGCGTTTACCAAAATAAACATGTCTCTTAGAATTAGGTTATATTTGAGTACGTAAACAAAGGACAGCATAAGATAATAAAATTGTATGACAGTAATCGTAAGCGAATTCATGTTTATGAAAATGATAGAATTACTTATAGAAGTAATGATAAAATTATTTATGTAATAAATTATATATTTGTTGGTCTCAGTCTAGCCTTTGGAAAGCCTAGGTTAAGAGAAATGTCTGTAAATGATTATCAATGATCTTCAAAATGATTGAATCAATAATTTTAAAGCGAATGTGGTAATACATAATATTACATAGTACTGTCATTTACCGTGAGTTTATGTAGCCATAACATTTAATCCTGAATAATCTAAAACAATAAAAATCTAATTGAAGTCTAATCTAAGTCGGTAGGTCTCTCTCTCTCTCTCTCTCTCTCTCTCTCTCTCTCTCTCACACACACACACACACACACACACACACACACACACACACACACACACACACACACACACACTCTCTCTCTCTTTCTGTCCCTCCCCCGCTCTCCCTCTAGCTAAAAGTTTATATCTAATTTGGCAAATTTCTGTATTTTTAATACATTTTCAAATTTATTTTGTATCTTGTATTCAATTTCTTAAAAAAATATTTTGTGGGGATTATCTGCAGTTTAAGCATTCAAAACTGGAAAAGACAAAGAATACATTTCTAAGGAGAAGAACTAAAAGCAAAGTTTTGAAGGCCTGAAGGAAAAGATTTTATATTTGAAGGAAGTCTTATTAGATTACAGAGGTCGGTCTGTAACAGCGTTGTCTGCAGGAAAACCTTGCAGATAGTACTAGTCGTTTCAAAAACATGAAATAGTACAATATATTTTATGTTTTATGTACATTCTCTACTCAATAACATTAATCTATAACAAAATATAATCCTTTATTTTCTACTAAAGTAAGAAGAAGTAATACATAGAAAGTGCCTTATCCAGTTAGAGTTCAGGGTGTCAAATTATATTTAGAACACAATTTGTAATAGAGTAAAAAATATTTAAACACACATTTTGCTATACTTATATTTAAAGAAATGTTTTCTTCCAATTTGATCAGAATGTCAATCTGGCTAATAGGAAAAATTTGTAAAATTTTAAAAATAAAACAATATTGTAATGAACAATCATCACACGTTAAAAATAACACGCATGGCCTTAACGGTGAAAAATATAGACTGGTTCACGCATAATTTTTCGCAAACACGAGAAACATACAAATTACCAATATTTTTAGTCTGATTTAAACAATAACTTAAGTACGAGTAGTATATTAAAAAGGTTTTACTGATCTTAAAATACATTTAGCCCCTGAAGGTTAAAATGACAATATTTACCTTTTTCCCTGCCCCTACAAATCGGTGTGCATTAAATGATAAATATGGGCCATGAGAATAATGTTGTTGCGTATCATTTTTCATACACATGGCACTTATGTGTAAACCTATAATCTGTTCTTACCATGTATGCCTCTTAAAAGGTAATATAAAGAAATATGTCTTCTTGGTAAAGTTTTGATTTATATGGTATTTTTCAGGTATAATAGACGAAAACTTGAACGGATGTCAGGAGATAAGGCAATATACAGTGTATATTGCCCTGGTCAACAGAATTCCTATTTACTGTCTACCAATGAGCGGAATTGATATATCTAGCCCCTAACCTGTTCTTCCTATGGGTTTTCAAATTTAATAACGCGTATTATTGGCAGATATATAAGAAAAATAAAGCAATATAATACTATAAATTATATTTTTATTTAGGAAGTGTAAATGTTGATGAATAAAACCTATTACATAAAAAGCACATTCTTTAATCTTGTAATAGAAAGTATACACTTAGTGATTTAGTGAAAAAATAGCACACTAACATAAGGAGAATATAAATAAAAACTAATATATAGTTGATTGCATATGAAAAAGTTATAACCCTATGAAACTTCTTGGATTTGACACTGTCCGTGCAGCGACTCCAGGGTTTTGTAGAACCTACTATTGAGGAGGAGCTGCAGGAGGTAATCCCGTCTGGGGCAAAGGAGAAGCTACTGGACTAACGGCAACTCCAGTCTGTGGAGGAGGGTATCCAGTTTGAGGGGCTGTTGCTGCGACTGGAGCCACTGAAACTCCAGGTTGAGGAACAGGATAACCAGTTTGAGGAATTGGTGCAGAAACTGGAGCTACTGCAACTCCAGGTTGGGGAGGAGGAGCGGTTCCAGGATAACCAGTTTGAGAGATCGGTGCAGAAACTGGAGCTACTGCAACTCCGGGCTGTGGAGCAGGAGTGGCCGCAGGATAACCAGTTTGTGGGATTGGTGCAGTTCCTGTGACTCCCGGTTGGGTGACAGGCTGTCCAGGGTACACATTAGAGCTCCCAGCCTGTAGTGGATTAGTCGGAGCTCCAGTTATCGTCACTCCTGGGATGGTCGGTGAGTTTCCTGAAAGTGTGGTCACCAGAGTAGTTGTGAAAGGATATCCCGAAGAACCAGCTAGGTGAGACCCTGGGATTGGATGTCCTCCGGGGAGGTTTCCAGCCATATGGCCGAGCCACCGCATCTTGTAGTTGAGCAGGTTGATGAACAGTTGGCCGAGAGAGGCGGCAGCTCCCCGAAACACTTCAGCAGGACCTCCACCCGAATGCCCAGGAGGACTGGTGAAACTGGTCACCTGACTAGGCCGCAGAGTTTGCGTCACCAGCTGGGGCTGTTGCTGGGTCTGGCTGGAGCACAGCTGTGTCACAGGACAAAGAAGGAAAAGATATAATAAGATCTCTTTCAAACTTAGACAACTCATTGCTTATCAGTCTGTGTTCAACAGTAGTGAACTTTTTGCTCCAAGCATGAAACGCCGTACAACAATTGACTAGCATCATCCAGCCTCGCACGAAATATATGAAGTTGTGTTATTTGGGGTATCTTCTCAAAGGTCTTCAGTCCCAAATTATCTAGAAACTGGACTTACTATCCAATAGAAATTTGTTCCTCGGGGGTTCCACAGAGCTATGTCAAGGAAGCAAGTAATGCTATGGGAATGACTGGCGCTGTAGAATTACTAGAATTGTTAAATTTGTGTGATGAAAAATACCGTATCTTTCATTTCTGATATATCTAAAGCTTACAGAGATGAATTACATTATAGAAGATAGCAGTATCTTTACATGTGAGGGAAATGGAATATATGCTCTATATTTTTGAATAACTGTTATTTATTTTAGAGTATGCATATTCTGTGACTAATAAATAGAGTGAATATTATTATAATTATATGATTAGGTTGTTGGTATTATTACATTTCTATATGTGATCCATTTGTAGTCTACGAGATATATAACTGACATTAGATCTCCCTCCAGGTATCAGGTGGGACTGATGCTACGGCCGCATCAGAATAAAAAAAAATTAGGATCATCACAATTTTTAGAGAATCTTAATTCTGTAATAAATATAATCAATGTATATAGTCAATCACTGTATCTTTTCTACATATACCAAGTTCTTAACCTACCCCCATAACAAGTGCAGTAGGCTATACCCATCCGTCCTGCTAGGAAACAAGCGTCTAAGCCCGTTGTTTGTAGTAGGAGTATCCATCTTGTTGGAGTATCACTAGTATGGATTCCACCATACTAGTGATACTATGGTATGGTATGGTACGGTATAGTGGTAGTGTATGGTATGGTCTACCTTGATGTCCAACTGTAGAAAGACGTATAGTTGTGCAATATCGCGTTCTTTCGTATTACTGATTTTAAGATGACCAACACCTTGTACTCATTTCGACACATCTATATCTTATCAAGAACAAAAGTAATTACAAACGGAATTCTGAAATCGATTTTAACACAAAATCTACCAATAAAAACAAATGTGCCCAAAATGTCCAAGAGAATTCAAGAAGAAAGGTTGTGGACCAAATCTAATTAAATTTTGAAAATATCCAGCTTGTAATGTGTCCACACGTGCATGCATGTAAATTATTCGTATTGTTATTAATAACAAAATAACGTTAATAAAATATACATTAACAGCGTGATATAGTAGCTTTAACACTCACCTTCCTGTGATTCACATTTTTTAACTTATGAACAGCAATTTTTATTAATTTTCTTTTTGAAATTTTCACATAAAACAAGTGCACAAATACTATTAGTAAACTTCACAACAGTTCAAATATAAAAATTCGAAAAAAAAATATTTGAAATCTTTACTCAATAGTTGTAAGTTGTTTAGTTCTCTTGTAATAAATATCATTGCATTTAAACTTACGATGATTCAGAAGATTCAGAATTACTTATACACAGTATTACCATTCTTAAGCTAGTTTAAGTCCTCAATGTGGCTGTATTGGTAACTTTTAATATAACGTATATACATCACAATTGAATAAGATGAATAACCTACTTACATGACATATCGCGGAACAAACTAGTATTTTGAAATTCATCGTGAAACTAAGAATTTAAAAGCGAATGCAACCTATTTATGAAGGTTGAGAGACAGGCCAATGCCGAAGCGAATGCAAGCTAATTCACCAAAGTATTCTTTGAACTGTCAACTACTGTTATGCAAGGTCAGGCATTTAAATTAGCGTGCTTACTACTGTTTATCTATTAGCGTCAAATTTTCAAAAATTTGCATTACTAACAAGTGACAGGTTCTATGAAAATGTGTTATTTGTTTAGATAAAAAAACACGAGATAAATTATTCATAGGGACGAGATGTGCTCTGCACCAAGGAATTATTTCAATTAATTCTGAGGTTCTCGTTAGGACTAAGCCACGTAACTTGGATTGCTATCGTTAAAATATTTACTGCCTGGCCTACTTTAAGCCTCTCACTGTGATATGATTTTTTAAATAAAAACACATATGGTTAGGCAGACACTAAACAAATCGAAATCTTTATTTAATACATGGGCAATATAATAAGCAGCTGTTCAACAATGACATGATTGTAATTTATTGTAGAACTTAAATGATTTTGATAGCTAAAAACTGATTTACCGTCCGCGTGGTATTGCTCTGGTCGTAGTAATTGAGTTTCCGTGAGTGTAAGTCAGTGTGTGTTTGTCTGTAATAGTTATTAAATTATTGAAGTAGTAATGCCACACTTATTTACAAGTGAAGAATACTCTAATATGGTGTTATTAATGGTGATGTAAAGGCAGTGCTACGGCCGCTGTCGAAGAATACAGACAACGTTACCCTAACCGTGGAATTCCAAATACTAGAACAATTAGTTCTTTCTTATGTTACGGGATACAGGATCACTTCCTAGGACAAAGTTCCAGTATGACCTCTCTTGTCAACGTCATGTTAATGTAGAGGAAAACATTGTTGCTACTGTTGAACATAGTCCAGGTATTAGTACAAGACGTATTTCTAAAAGGTTCAGAGGTATGCAAAGTAGAGTATGTAGAACACTCAATAATAACAAACTCTATCCCTATCATAAAGATACACCATTTACATCCAAGAAACAATGCTCATCGCTTGGAGTACTGCACTTGGTTAAACACTCATCGCCACTCTTTAAGTATATTTTATTTACCTATGAGTCACAGTTCACTCGTGATGGAATGAACTATATTCAAAGTTAACATTCATGGGTTGAAGTGAACTCTCATGCAAGAATTGAACGTAACTTTCAACAGCTTTTTTGGCAGTAACGTATGTTGTGACATTATTTATAATCAGCTGATTGGACCGTTTATTTTTAAGAGCGCTTAATAGGTCAAATATACTAAAATTTTCGTCAAGAAACATTACTTTAAGATGTTCCTCTTTTAACGCGACGCCAGCTGTACTTCAACATGTTGGTGCATAGTCACATTTTTTAAATGCTTTCCACCTAATTGAATCAACAGTTTCAAAATAAATGGATACACAGGCCACCCAGGTCACCAGATCATACGCCGGTGGATTTTTGCATATGAGGGTGGATAAAGGAGATAGATTACAAGGTCAAAGTTAATTCCCTTGAGATGCTACTTAGACGTATTAATGAAACTTTTACGATTTTTTTTTTAAGGAGAGCCGATCCCCTTCAGGGATGTAAAGGAAAGCCCTGTTGAACTACGAAAAGCAACAAGAGCCATCCTTAAACGAGCAGTAAATGCATTTTAGTCGGCGGAGACACTTTTGAAAATAATTTTGATAAGCTTGCACAAGCCAGGAAGAGCAAACAAACTGATACCTCTCAACTGTGACACGTTTAGCGCTCCTGGATTTTGCAAGCGTATCTTTCAAGTGGTCGTGTTCGCTTATGCGTTGACAGATTTCGTTGAAAAAAGTACCGTTGCAATTGATAAAACCATTTCAAAATATTTCTAAAATTGTTATAACCTATGTTAAACAGCTGATACCCATCAAGAAACAAAATGTTTGCTGTATCCGGCTTGTGCAAACGTACCTCTATAGTGGTCGTTTTCGCCTATTCATTAACGGATTTCGTTGAAACTAGTACCGTTAAATTGTAACGAAATAAATGGTGTCTGGAAAATTTTGTATAACTATTCTGAGTCTTTTTTTATCTGTCTTTGAAAAGTTTTATTTATACTAAAGCAAATAACACAATTATTAAAAACAATGTTAATCTTATGTATTCAAACCTATGTACTAAATTTGGTTTTTTTATTTAACTAATTTTAGAGATAATAATTTAGTTATAAAAATACAAAATGGCGGTTAGCGGCTAAACAAGGATTTTCTCGAACTATTTTACATTCAATGTTTTGTTTGAAGTTATGAGTACTATCAGCCATAGAAGTTTTGACATCCATTGTGAACACTCAGTATATCAATAAGCACCCAAACTTCTTTTATTTCTATCTCTTAAGTGTGACTAATTGAATGTATAAAGGATAAAACACAACAAATGTAATGTTTTTCTGAACAAACAATAAAAATATCGGAAAGTAAAAATGTCAACCTTTGGATTATTATTTGGTGTATTATTATACACCTTGTAAATAAGTCATTACTTAAAAAATCGAGAACGAAACATTGAAAGTGTTAAATTAAGATGGCCTCCAAATACAACCAGGCTCTTCAGTCTGATGGATATATTTCATCACATGATTTCCCTTTAAACGACGACTTTACCTGGCTGCGGATCAGCGTTCACTCCATTTAACCGATGGACACCAAATTTCAATCCTCTGGGCAAAATTCCAACTAAACTTATCCTACGTACAGACAGACATGAACTGAAATACTTTCATCTTAATCTGGGCGAAGGAGCTGATCGCTCGGCCGATAATAAGCTTCAAATTGTCATAGAACCTTTTCAGGAAAATGACAAAAATGAGGTGAAAACAGTGTTGAGGTTTAATTCGCTTACGTTACGTAAATAGAATTTTCTGTGTCATTCAGCTAGACTGAACAATATTCGCAGAGGTGTAAAATCTACAAGGGCGAGTCTTAATTCAGTGACAGCTATTTCCAGCCGGCAGGCGGCAGTAGGTAGGTGGCGGGGCTCGCGGCGCCGTCAGCTTGGACGCCATTTAACATTGCGTTGGAATTATTCATGAGTACAACAATGACGCGAGGGAGACGGGGCAGTCGCTGATGGACGATGGCTCTGTATTGTTTTATGGAAATGGAACGGAACGATTGTATCGGAGGGTCACTTTTATTAAATCAAATTCCGAAATGTCCAAACATTGGTTTTAAATCACTATCATATATTTTTACACCGTCAAACAAGCCAAGCTATACTCTTTGGTACGAATCTATAGCACATTGAATAAGCCAAGAGGATAGAAATTGCAATTGAACTGGTAGTGTACGTCGGTGCTTATGGCTGAAATAAGTCCATTTGTTAGAGGAACAGCATTGGTAGTGAGTCTCAAAGCCCTTAAACTTTCCAAATCAAACTCCAAAGGAGCTTAACAGTTTATCTCCGAGTTGAAAACAAAGAAATTAAATTTTCCACCTCAGTGATCCAATCTTCTGTGAAATATATAGCGAGTGAGATAGAAGATGTTCTTCCTATACCGGCGTTTTACAAAAGGCTACTGTACTAACAACTTGATAGATTATATAACTTGGGATTTTAGTGTTTCAACATGTCTTACAGACCACAGCATATACAATGTTATATCAAGTAGGTGAATAAGGAAATAGTTCTGGGACAAATATTTTAATTGCAAGGCATCGGAGAGCTACGATTAATTGTTCAAACTATAAAGTTTATGAGCTACAGAGGCAGATTTTATAACAGGTGTTTGCTTAAATATTATGTAAAATGGGTAAAGAGACGGGTTTGTAAATGAACTAAGAAAATAGCTCTGAGAAAACTTGTTTAATTGTAAGGCATCGGAGAGCTACGATTAATTAAACTAGAAAGTTATGAGCTAAAGAGTAAGATTTTGTAATAGTTGTTTGCTTAAATATTATTTAAAATGAGTTTGTACAGAGATCCATAGGCTTTTTGAATTCTATATGTGAAGCATTAAATGGTTTACGTGTATTGACTACAATGCCCCCCTAATAAAAGGTTCTGAGTAGCATTGTATTGAATGATAACTAATTCGTATTAGTAACTATAGACTTGTAGAATTCATAACTACAAATATCTTTGTAGATAGCCCTTAACTACTTCTAGCTCCTCCAAATCTTGGCATAAAATTTGAAGTCTGATAGTTTGAGATCCTCAGAAAAATCCTTAATATTTAAATTTCCTAATCATACTCTTTCTATTCTAGAATTCTTGTCCACGTTACCTGATCACAGATTATCCCCGAATTAGTCTGTGAAATTTCACACATCTGTCGTAAATCTGTTCCGTTTTCTCAGAGCTTGTAGTTTTTCAGCTCCAAACTTGATTTCAATTCTCTTGTATCCAAGATTTTTTCTTACACAATTATTATTTAAACTACTATATCTGTGCAATACATATCCTCAAGCGGACCCATATCCTCTTGATCTTGAAACTACCTGTTCTATTACTGATGACCGTAGAACTACTGCTATTCTGCTTCCTACTCATTTTGCACCTTTTAATTTTTCTCTGAAATCTTTTTGTCGTATTTCTATATATTATATTCAATTAATTATATGTGATCATTACATTTGGTCTCGTAATCTGCGATAAATGGGTTTCAATAATCATATGATTTATCATGTATATTCTGATTGGTAAATCTACCTATGTATGAGACATATTTATCTTTCATATTTACACAAATGGAAAGGTGTTGAATTATTTAACAAAGGAAATTACATAATAAAACGGGATAATATATAGGATAAAGTGTAGTAATAAATAATCCAATATAGTACCAATCGTTTAATTAGTACTTGTTCAGTTTTCGTAATAACGAAGCTTTGCGATGGAACTGTGGAGTGAGGATTTATGAGGATTTTTATTTAGAAAAATCTTATTATATTTTCAATAAACACTTTAAATATAACGTATTACAATGAAAACTTAAACATAAAATTCGTTATGATAATAATTATTTGTTTCTGAAGCATAGCATTAGGCAATTGGCCTTTAGTACAATAATGTTGCATAATCGACAAAAGCTTGTGCAAAATAAATAATCCGTTGTAAAAGCTTTAGTAGTGTGTTGAGAAAACTAAATGGCTATTAGTAGATCGTGTAGTCTACTAAACAATTAATGTTATTTAAGAGTAAAAGTGTATACGTTTTATTTCAATGGTAACTACATTTACTCTAACTTTTAATACTCGTGGATAAGCGTAGAGTTTTGTAATAGTCTGTTCAAAAACAATTGCAAATAGCTATACAACTAATGTGGGGTTTACACCTCACATAAATAATCAATAAATATAGAACTAGTATAAGACCAATACTTAAAAAATGGACTCGCGTTATACAATTATCTACCCCGTCATAAATCGATTCATTAACATTATCTGTTGTTTCCTGGTAATTAATTCACTGTGATTTATGATTATATGGTAATCAAGTTTACGATGAAAGAGGGAAAGTACCCTTTTAATGGAGGGGAGCAGTTATAATTACGTAGGGGGTTGAAGAGAACGCAATAAATATTTTCTGATTGGCACAGCTAGTATGCGTGCTTTTCTGTTATGTGTATAGCGTAACTAAAAGCGCTTATCATAATATTACATACATATAACAACTATGTGTAAGTGCTATAAATATTACGTTCTCTGTTGCTCACTGTCATATA
The DNA here is from genome assembly GCF_021130785.1 of Homalodisca vitripennis. Taxonomy (NCBI): domain Eukaryota; kingdom Metazoa; phylum Arthropoda; class Insecta; order Hemiptera; family Cicadellidae; genus Homalodisca; species Homalodisca vitripennis. Next base: position 25,953,076 of record NC_060211.1, read on the forward strand.
AATCATATTAAGTAGTCTAAAAGGACACACCGAGGGCCTTAAAATGACAGGATGTTCAATAAGAATGTTTAGCCTCTGCACTCGAAGGCAGTATTTATAATTTGTCATTGGAGCTCCTAAGGCTAGCTCTACTGGCCACCGCCATTTTGTCGGAAGCGCGGAATAATTTTTGCCGTAATTTTATCTCAGCTTGTGTGTCCAGCTGTAGTGGCCAAGATATAACACGTCCATAGCTCGTAAGGCTAGCAACACTGGCCACTAATCATAGCAGTTATTTTCTAATATTCTCTTTGTTTTATAATGAATAGTGAGTGTTGGAACCTATTTTAAAATAATTTTTTAATTAAAGCAGTATATTTTAAATTAGCCTTTAGTTTTTTCATCTCTACAGTAAACATTGATTATGCAAATAAGATGAATGACGCGTAGTGGGCCTATTCACTGAAGTGATAGAAACCTAAAAAGTTTTACTAGAAGACGTGTGCTAATTATTCTTGAATACACGCATGTATGAATTTTTTTTAAAATAGAATTCTTTTTACGTAGTCAAACTTTTGTTTGACTACGTAAAAAAATTTAATAACTGGGAAAAATTAAAAATAGTTCACGTCTGAATATAATATAACTGTAAACACCTACATTATAACATTTTATTTATATATATATATATATATATATATATATTTGTTAACAACCTAGTGTAAAAGTTACATTTCCAAAATCTCGTATGTTTATCTTTGCATTAGAAAGATTCACTAGAAATCAATTTTAAATTATTTTTAATTTTTTCTTTACGTTTTAAATGAATTTTTAAATAAAGCGGAGGAAATTTAAAAATAATTCCAATCTGGGGAGGCAAAAGCAAATATAGCCGCCGAGCTGCCTATGAATGTAGCGCGGCCATCTGTACGAGTTGTGAGGACAAACTACGGCAAAACTAACGCGAGGTGTCTGCAACCTTGTTGCTGGCCTTTCGAGCGCAAAGGTGACAAGACTGTGTGTACTAAAATAGTATTTGTTAGAACATTTTAATATACTTCAAAGATCAATGACAATTAATGTTATTACAATAAACTCAATTTATACTACTGTACTTAAGTCATACTCTTATAAGTAGATCCACTTGGCTAGGTTTACGCGATCATTCATGTATCCGTACTTATTATTTTTGTATCTCTCCTGTAAAAGCAAGGTTTAATTTATTTTTTCTTTAAGAATAAACGTAGCTTTAAAAATTCACAATACCATAACAAGCATGCTTGTGAGAAAAGAGAGAAATCAGGAAAAAAGAGAAATAAGGAGATTAAAATAAGAGACCAGTGAGGAAGAGAGACAGAGGTATAAAAGAGAGGCGGAGAAAAGTAAGAATTCATCGCTTCAATTCAGATCTTAAGTGCGGGATATAAAAATAACGTTACAGAGCTACTTTCATGTGCTCATTATAATATTTCCTTTTATTGGCTGTGCGACTTAACGATGATTGCTTATTTCTATATGTTTCCAAGTATTAATGATAGGTTTTGCTCAGTATCACACATCATATCACAGTCCAAGCGTTATTGCTAGCAAATACCAATGTATTGTTCCGATGACTGGAAAATCGGAAATATTGTAATTTTTTGGATTCTATACAGATTATACATAATGACGCACTATTATACATAATGGCGCACTATTAATGTAAATTACTGAAAAATGACTGTCGTGTATCAATATTTTTATTTGTAGAGTCTGTTCAGTCAGTTTTAAGAATTTCTAACAAGCCGAAATAAAAACCTTAAAAACTGTACAGAGAATTCCCATTCCTAAAAACGCATTTAAACTAGTAATTTTAATAAAATAATAATAGTAAGAAATAAAATAATTTGATAACAGTTTTTGATATTAAAATATAAACATTTAATTAACATTTTAGAAAAGATAAAATGACAAGGAACACCACTGACCTTATTCAAAGGCCATCGCTTTCAGCTGCGCTTAGGAAGTACAATGTTCTCAGATCTCCTTCATCATGTTTATTATATTCCAAAATAATGTTTTGCTATCATTTAAGTAAACATATGGCAAAAGAGATTGTAGTACTATGTGTTATACCCCTCACTGGCTAATGACATCTTAATTCATACAAAGAGTTTGCTAAAGTAAACCATAAGACTGCATTTAAAATTTGTTGAGATTTATAACACTACAGTATAAAAAATTTGAGTTAATGTTTTTATTTATAAAAAACAAAGGTAAGTGGTTTATGGAACATTTTGAGTTTCAGAGTATTAAGTATATACGTTAAGGTATGTTGCAAGTTTTTTTTTTAAGGAGAGGCCGATCCCCTTTTAAGCCTTATTCTGTCCGCCCTCGTGGGCCACTGGCCTGTGCGAGGAATCTTATCAAACAGAATAAGGGGGAGAGTCAATACAGTACAAGGTCGATGGTACTGATAAAAAGTGCAATGGTCACAGACAGGACTTGAACCTGCGTTATCTCTAACTCGGACGCAAAGTGCAACGCCTTTAGACCGCTCCGAACTCCCGATGTAATTATATTACTAAGTTAAATCAATATTCAATACGAAACAACCAAAGTTCTCTCAATTTAAGAAAAGGGTGATGTCTCAGGTACTAATCTGATTATATTATGTGTTGTTTTCACGTTCACGGTATTATGTATTTTCAATTTGCATTAGTAAAACACATTTTTTAACATCCTATAACTTTATACTACGTACGTCCAGTAATTCACAACTATTTACAATCTAATCAATGTGGTTTTGGAAAATTAAAATTTTTCGTCACTATCTGAAGAACTCCTAACATCAGAATATTTTGTTACTTAAATTGCCAAACATTCGTATTTCATGTTTTGTACAGAAAACAATATTTCACATCAATATACTACATTATTAACTACTAACAACTTTAAATAGTCGGTATACATGTGAATATAAGTAGGTTGACAACACCGAGTATTGTCTTTTCCACTGTCACATCGCGCTCCGAAATAGTTAAAGGAAACAGATGTGATAAAAGTTATAATCTTTTAAACTTGTTAGCAAGAGTGAAAAGTTTTCATAAAGAACAATTGGAGGAAACTAGGAGGTAAAGTGTGTGCTCATTTGTTCTCTTACTGTGGCGACAAACTTTGTAGAGACTTGTCTAAGGCAGCTCTCCCGGTATTTCAGTGTGCTTATAAAAGCGCTTCAAGAGATTACTCTACTTCAAAACTTGTTCTAACTATTTCTGTTCACAAACGTTCATTTCTTGGCCTAGTTTTAGTTTTCAAGTTAATTATATTGCTTAGTACTTGGCACGTATTTCTAAATTTTAAGTTAGTTTACTGTTTGCCAAGTTTCGTGTTACGACACAAAGTTTCGTATATGTATTTAATATCTATTCTATTCTAGCTATAAGTGCAATAGCTGTGAGTAATGGAAAATGAAGCACACTTAGCTTGATACTGTTCTGATTACAGTATATTATGTAAAAGAATTTGGACAACAAGCTAGCGAGTATTGTGTTACATATCTATAATATTCTAAATATTGTGTTCACAGTCAAGTATCTACAATAAGCCACAGTACACAATGCTAAAAATCTCTCAAACTCTTGCTACATTAAAGAATGTCAAATATTGATAATAATATACAGTATAGAATGCAGTGTCATAATATTACAGTTATCAGTTAATCCTAATAATATTATAAATGCGAAAGTGCCTAGTTTTTGTTTTTTTTCTTTTGCGTTTAAACTACTCAACTGAATGTACTGAAATTTTTAACCATGGACATTCTTATAGTTCCTTGCGATGAATATATGCCTATTCTTATTTCAAAAAAGTCCCTCTGGGCTACGCCCCACTTGTGTTTAAAGCAGCAAAAAGTCCCATCTTGGCCGCTAAAGCTGTGAAATATTAATTGAAAGAGCCTGTAAAATGTAATCATCTCTAAGTGTTAACCATTAGTTTTCACGCTGATTTTATATTTAAGCGATTAAGTAAGTTCTAATCTACCTTACAAAATGTCATAAAATATTAGATGATCAGAATTTGACTAGAAAAATTTCTTTAAAACAGTCAGGAAGAACTAAGCTAGATGAAAGTTTGCTGCACTGTTCTTTGAACTAATGTACCGATTACCGATTCTAGATAACCATAGAATAAAAAAATACTAAGACCGAAGTAAATTACAATGGCCATAAATATAAGATTTTTTCAGGTTTTTTTTATCGTGGCAAAGATGTCGGAAATAGAAACTCACTCAAACCAGAAATTTTCATACAAGTGCAAAACCTACGAAATTGCGTGCGAGGCCGAGGGTAACTGCTAGGTATTTAAATAAAAATACTATAAAACATACATAACATGACTAAAATCTGATGTATCTAAACATATCTGACATAGCTTCATTGGTTCTTTTATAAAGGAGTGCCCAGAATATTGATGTCTTTATTTACGTAACGTTTACAGTAATGTTCCATTAAAAATTCGGTTTCCTTTTTTAATTTCAGTCAGTTTCCACGTATTTCGCTGAAAGAATTATTTTTTAACCCTCCAACTGGCAGTCATTTTTTCCTGTAGTGGCGGCATGTTTTCGAGCCTCGTGCAAGGGTTTTTTAAAAAATTTATTAAAAATATAAATTAAAAGTAATATATATAGAAGTATATATTTTTGTGTTCAGAATTAAACATATAATAATATTAGTATTTAAATTTGGCCTTAAAAAAATGTTTACTAAAATTTCTTTTCCATGAAATTCAAAATTTACATTTTTTTTTTTTTTATTTGGGGGGGACCATACCTAGCAAACCAAGTTATAGTAAGAAAACTATAAAAGTGAGAGTACCATTGTGTGTCAAATTTATTCTAGTTTCAGAAACACATAAGCATTATACAAATTTATGAAACTATAATAACACTATATAACAAAAAGCAGCGATGCGCATAAATTGTGAAAATAGGGTGTATATGTAAGAGTTTGCTAATAAAAAGTTTTACTAATACAGTTTTACTTCTATACATGTTATATTGCATATTTTATTACTCAGAATGAAGTAAATTATACAGCAGTAGTAAAATAAATTCCATAACTTTTTTTTGAAGAGTCGAAAAAAGTTTCATTTTGTCATTACTCAAAAATTTTGCGAAAAATTTTCGAGAAATTTATTTATTCTAAAATATATTTATTTGCACTACTGCAATATTTAACAATTCACCACACACTAAACACAACACTAAAACACAAATAAACCTACTAAAACTTACTAATAAACACGACTCGTCACATCAACAACTCAGACGGCATCGACAACATGGCGGTCACATCTTTTACGTTCCAAACTACAAACTTGGTACGTTGCAACTACAATATAAAGAGGAATAAAACTATAGTATTCCTTAGGCTTTTTTTTCCCCGAATCCAATGGTGCATGAATCGAATCGATACGTTGCCGGAATATACTGTTATGAGTGATTATGCAAGGGAATGTTTGTTTATCAAAATTTTGACGAACAACAATCCGCTAAGGGTTATGTTTATCAAAATTTTGATAAACAACAGTTGGAGGGTTAATAGTGACACGGATGCTCACTACACATGGTGTATAACAGCCCTTGGTTCATCAATAGGCATTACAAAGTGAAGTTGGCCGTTGGTAACTGACACAGTTTAAGCCGATTACGATACAGCTGTTTTTTGTTCGCTAACATTATTAGCAGGCTCCCTCTGCCGCTTTCAGCTTCGTAACTGTATTTAACAATTCGTGCCAGAGGGGCGCTTCCCAATGACAAAGTAGACATAGTTTCCTCAAAAATCTTTCCTCAAACAATATCTACATTTATCAGTGCGATAGTAATTTTTGCTTTCACATATAAGTTTATTTTAAGGATACTGTTTGATAAAAAGGACCCCAAAATAATAGTCAATAAAATTATTAACATGTAATTACAAATTTTAAATATATGAAATAAAATATAAAAATTTAACTTAAAAATAATGATAGTTTATTTATTTTAATTTTACACATCCATACTATTGAAAGTATGAATAATTTATGTAAATATTTTAAATTATTAATAAATTGTATTGAAGAAAGTGATGAAGTGTCAAGAAAAGGATTGAAATACTTTCATAAATTAATTGAAATTGATTTCAAGTGTTTATAAAGTGTAGAATTTTCATATTATCAATCAAAATACTGATTGTGAATATAGATTCGGTCTAGCCTTTTTAAAACAAGGTTTTCCGTTACGATTGCAAATATAATTTCAAGCCCATAGCTAATTTTTCCTCTGGATATCCTTTGGTCAGATAAGGAGACATACACAATACAGGAAAAAAAAACAATTTTATATCCTCTATAGACTGACAAAAAGATAGTTCTGGTGAGGTAGAGAGGGTGCTTCAAGTGAGGGGTGTGCTGAAATCAGATCTTTTAAGGTTGCTTTTTACCCTATTATTGTTTTTCTTTTCATTTTATGAATATATGAATACTCTGCAGGTATTAATATGTCACTTGTTAAAATCTCATACGATTATGCTCAGCTTGTTTAGAAATTTATTTATTCTGCTATTTTCTCATTACGATTATGGTTACCCATAAGACTTATATAAAAATATTTGCTGACGATCAGCCAAATCCAATGGCGTGATAATATGCTCTGTCACCGAAATCAGTATTGCTATTATATCAATGAAACCTCATGAAAAATTTGAAACATTAGGTTTTTGAGATATGGAGCAGCCAGACCAACAGACAGACAGACAAAATTTTTTTCTAGCTTCACGAATGATTCGCTAAAGATAATAAGTATTAGATTTTGTGTTTTAAAATAAAATACATCAAGAAACATTTATAACAAGATTTCTCCTAATATTGTTGAATGATGTAATCATTCGAGGGTCAGAAACAATTTCATTTCTTTCTCTTTGTGTCTATGACTGTCGATACACGATATGTTGAAAACGAACCGACATGATATTCTATATTGGAACTTGCATGATGCTTCATTTCTAAATGAGCTATAATAAATTTTAACGAAGGTTCATGTCACCATGGGATTTGGCTGTGTGTTGGTGTAAAATGTAAAAATATAAATTTCAAATTAAATTATATGTAATCATGATGGTCTCGAGAAAAAAGCGGAACTGTTAATAAATTTATAACAATCACATCATTTTAAGCATGTGAAGTACTATATAGTGTAGTAATGGACTTGAAATTGTGCATGCATCCTGTTACGCGACACGTGGTGTGGCGTACTTCTACCTTGTTATAAAAACTATTTTATCGTTAACGATGCTAATCAACGAGCCTCAGACCGTAAAACCTCCTGAATTGCTTCTGGTGGCATAACTGTATGATCCCAGCAATCAGCTGACTCATCTTGTGATCACGTAGATCACGTAGTCCAGCTTGGCACCGTGTGTCATTTATGACGCGATTTTAAAGCAATCACCACGCATTCTACTTGTCCTCGAATAACAACAAACAGTCACGTTCACGCCAGAGCACGTCCCGCTTTTTAATAAAAAAAAACACACACACACACGTTTTAAATAAAATCCGCTCAAAAGTTAAACGAGTAATTGAAATGGGAGGGGACTGCTCTGTTCCAACAATGGTATTCTACGCTCCTCAATTATTGGAAGTTAAATGGACGCATTCAGCCATCCGGTAAGTGGATTATAAATAATATGATAATTTAGTCCAAACACCGAGCTTGTGAATCGTATCATTACCGAATATACCGCTTTGTAGTCCTGAGGCTGTTCCACTGTTCAAAAACCTTTTGTTCAATAGTTTAGATATTAAAGATCAATAATTATGTGATACTTTACTCCGAGCCTGTTAATAGTATCATCACTGATATGTACCAATTTTTAGTCCCTATGCTGTTTCAACTGTTCAAAACCTTCTGATACAACAATGTAGATATTAGTGATTATAGATAATTTACTACTCACACTGAGCTTGTGAATAGTATCATTCATTATAGATTAATATATTTATATTTTTATAGATATTTCTGGTGTCAAAACTATCTAAAGAGTTCGTTTTTAACTATTTTGCCGGCCACGTTTTCTTTTGATGTCTTCAGACGAACTTGACTCTAGATTCCAGGAATCAAGTTTGGGACAGCGTCACATTCTATACTAAGAGGAAGGCGAACTGGCGTAAAATTCAATATTCACTATTTAAATATTGTTGCTTGAGGTCCATAAAACAATAAAAGTATGAGTAGTAATGTTAAAAAAAATTATAGGCATATACAATAATAGTATAGTGGATAAAGATGATTTTCCCAGAACTAGTGCCTTGTGTTTATACATATTCAAATGTAAAAGCTTATTTACTTATTGTTTGGCACAGACTCTAATTGCACAAAAACATGCAAGTAAGTTATAATGGCCTTTAAAATGCTTTTGATATTTTGAAACAGTCAAAAGACAGGATGGATTTTTCAAAACAATTGGAAATAGCTAGATATCTTAGCATTAGAGTTCAAATGTTAATATCGAGGCAATTTTAGTTTACCAACATTAATGAATGAGTTTTCTTTGATGTTTATCACTTGATGAGGTATTTTGTCTTACGTTATAATTGATAGCCAAAGTCGTCTCACTACAGAATGTTGACATAACAGATGAGATGGTTTGTTAGCTTCTAAAACATAGGTCATAGTCAATATATTTTTTCTTAATTGCACAATTTTAAAGACTCATAGAAAACGAATTAACTCAAAATATCAGTTTCTAACCCTTGGAGTTTTTACTCAATTTGTTTTAGGCATTTTTCCGCGATTCTCAAGTAGCTATAAAATAGAAATAAGATAATGTAATAAATAGCTTTATGTATTTATTTAATAAGCCTCGACCAAAAGCTTCACTTCCATAGAGAGAAGTTTTAGTTAGGCCGAAAAAGATTTTCCTATTCAGGGCCGACATTGTATCCCCCCTCCCTGTTTTCCTAAAAGTCTCTTTCCAATACTTGTAAAAAATGTAAAAGACGCAGTTAGAAATTAGTTAGATTTGATTTATATTGGCCTGACCTGAAACCCAGTTCTTAATTGAGGAACGCTTGTAAAAAAAGGCTTTTATTCATTTTTTTATAATATTCATGAAAAGTTTGTAGTAGACAAATATTTTTGAATTTTGGGTGAAAGCTGTAGACTTCATTTTGGAATATTTTCGTATTAATAATTTTATTGCATCATTTTAATACACATTTTCATATCAAACAATGTTGAAAATATTATATATTTTATTTTCTCCGAATTTGTATACGGATGCAAAGTATACGGGAATAAAAAACTCCTGCTTTTGGCCGAATAAAATTTAGTATAACCCAAACAACTTCGGGAATAAAGTTTAATGTTTTGTGACTCCAGGATAAAACGGTTGCTACCATCGGTTTAGCAACGCAGTGCACAAAGTAACACCTAGCTGGGGACGCTATTGGGGGTTATACTCCTGGAAAATCTGGCCATCCCTAGAATAAGAGATGCAATGGAGTGGAAGTCCGACCCACGATCAGCACTGCGAATAATTCATGAGAATAACCGGGGTCTGCGGGAAGGGTTAGCATTTGTGTAGAATCTCGTCGCTGCAATAATGGTATGGGGGGCGTCCATTGTCTATGAGAGAAATTAATCCGCGGTGTCGCCGTGAGGCTGTGAAAACATGACCGTTTGTCAGGCACAGCAGCAGGGCTGTGTATTTCATGTGATTTGATTTGATGTGTACAAATATACGGACAATCTTTACTACCCTTTGAACCTGTGTAAAAATATTTTTTTCTAAAACATGCTGATCACTATTAAGTCAATTTGTTGGAATCTGTTTCTCGTTGGGATTAATAAATTTTTCATATATACAGAATTGCACCTAAAAAAAAATAAAAATAAAAATGTAGCGCAATCGAAAATTATGCTATTTAAAGAATATTAGATTTGTTAATTATAATCCGGTAAATTATAAAAAAATATATTTTCAATTTAATTTTAAATAAATCAAAATCAATGTCCTTTTCCTTATCATTTTCTAAATTATCTAGAAATTTGTATCAATACATATGCTACAATTATCATAAATAGACAAATATGACTGAATTTACACCACTTACTATGTGTTGCAAAACGAGTATTTTTTCGTGTATACAATTAGCGTGGTTATAACCCCTGAGCTGCGATAAATATATAGGGTATACATTAAGTCCTGATACGCCTGGATATATTCCAAACGTTTTAAGATATCAATCTACAACCTTAACAATAATAAAAAATGTTTTGAGGATTGTGGAGGGTTTGCATTTCAAAGGCGATTAAGTTTAAATTTCCTAATTAAACTCCTATTTGGTTACATGCCAATTTAAAGGTATATTCAATATAAATACAACGACACAAGGAAAACATCTCTACGGTGTTTCTAGCAGGTTATGGGCAAATAACGTAAAAATAATAATCTAATTAGGACAGTGCTAATATCTTGTACATATCAAAACTATGTGCATGATTCCTTTCAGTATGTCTTTTAGATTCTCAGTTTATCCCTTTACGTAGTATCTAATTTTTTTGAGCATAGTTTTTGTAAGAGGTAACTTAGACACTTTTTGCTTGGTGCCATCACAATGCAAGGGGTTATATGTCAATACATTTTGCTAGGAACGTCTTAGAGATGTTTCATTTATATCACTATGTTTCTATTGAATCGATATTTAAAATTCAATTTCCCAAGATAGGGATTGAACATTTAAAGTAACCCCCTTCTACCCCCATTTGAAATGGGGATGAACATCTTTGTATCCCGCAAAAAATCTACAAAAGTATATTTTAATATAAATATATTTTAATTATGGTTAAGTTTGTAGATTGATATCTCAATCCGTTCAAAATATTTTCAGGCGTATAAGAACTTATGTATACTCTATATAAGACTTCACTATAGTAAAGACTTCATTGCACGTAGTAAATTAATAATACATTGTGCTGACAAAGGTATAAGAAAAGAAAAACTACGATTATTAGATTTGGAAATGTTAATGAAATTATTAATCAATGCTCATGTATGTAGGTATTTCAGTACGTAATAAGCTATCACCAAAATATAATAAATGCATCAAAATACTGCATAACGTTCAATATATGCATAAGGAATATGCTTAACTGCATATCCGAGAGCGTTGAATGAAGAGCCTGGGAAATAAAGTGATAAGGTAGGAAAAGCATTGCACAATCTAAGTACGTATTTCCTACCGTGTCGTATATCTTTCATGCAGTTAAATATGTATAAAAGTATAAATTATTTGCTATGCTTAGTTTAAGAAGCAAGATTAGGATGATAATAAAACCTTTTTTACTGTCATAAAACATTTCAGTTTATTACATTATTAATTTATAATCTAGTTTTAACAAATACAATTTTCTTTAAACAACGGTGCTTAATAGTTCTTATTTAATATTATAAATTTATTTAGAACCGATATGAAAGTTAAAATGCTTTTTATCACCTAACATGGCAATTGGCCGGTAGACAAGAGTTAAATTGTAATTTTAAGAACAGAACCTAGTTTATCATGAAATGAAGAAAATTGTCTGAGAAATAAATAAATCGTCAACTGCCCTAATTTTGACAAGATTCGTAATATAATGGTAGAAAAGGGTTCAAATATTAAATAATATATTTGACAGGTCATATTCCGTTTATATCAAAAACTAAAAACCAACAATAATGTAGTAACATAATAGTAAGAATAACTTTTTCCATTGAAAACAACCATTTTTAGTTTTCGCATTTTTATAATGTAATGAAAGAAGAATATATTTTTACCATTTATAAATATTTTCTATTAAGTCACTTGAAAATAAATGATTATAGAAAATCTAATAAGGATAGCTAATTCTTAACATTTATTTTGTCTTGGGGAAAATAATTAGGGTCTCTGAGAGCAGCAAAATGCCTGTTTATAGATCGTATAAAGATATACTAGCTTCAGTCATCGAGATTAAGAAATTAGTTACCAGTCCTAGTCACTTTATACAAATGGTTCACACTGGTATCGTCTGTATGAAAACCATTATGTATTTAATTTACGTGTTAGACGGTTGGTTAATTGTCTAAATGCAAAGTACGAGTCGTGAAAAAATTTATCATTAAGCAGTTGTGAACAATTTCTCTTTTTAGGGTAGCAAAAGTTACACTATAATTTGAACCACTGCCAAAATCAGCGCTGATAACAATTGAGTCCTTTCTTTGTTGAAATTCCTCTAAAGATTTCACGAAAACCTAGGTTGTGTTCTCAAACGAAAACATCAAACCATACGTGAGACTGAAGGCTGAAGAGGTCACTGACGGAGGTTGCGGTAGGGGTTGAAGGTATGCTGCAGCTGCCTGTAACCTCCACAAGCCACTTCTTGCAGGTACCTCATGACGTCACCGACCGCTCCCTCCACACGGCCTAGCAGCGTTGGTGGGCAAGGTGCACCACCAGCGACTGGAGGTGGCGGCTGTTCTGGAGGACACCATAAGCTCCGACATCCTGGTAGGTTCTGGCAACAGCCACACCACAGTGTACCCTCAACAAATATATAAAAAATATGGAGAAACGTTTCAAAATGAAATTTGAATTGTAAAAAAATATAGCATATTTCGCTAAAAATGTTAAAGTTACAGTGATTAGTCTTACTTAAGGTGGACAACCTGTATAGCCATAATTTAGTAATGACTTAATAACTATCGGAATTAGGCCTTAATGATTAAGGACCCTACTAGACCTTCTTATATCACGTCCCTTATCGTTTGTCCGTCTGTGCGATAACTTTTCATAGATAGATTCCACAGATTTGAAACTTTCTACATAGTTTTACTTATACCGGTTCAAGTGAGATCTGAATTGATATTGGGATCAAATGGTCAAAGGTCAATCCGTCCATCTGTCTGTGCGATAACTCTTCTTGGAAAGGTCCTAGAGAAATTTGGTTGGTAGGTGTATATTTGGCCAAGGAAGAACGCTACTGAAAGGATGATAAAAAGGTAAAAGATCAAAGCTGTCTACCTATATGTGCGATAATTCTTCTTGGACAAGTACTAGAGAAATTTGGTTGCTAGGTATGGCTTTTTCCAAAGAAGAACGCTAATGAAAGGAGGGTAAAAAGGTCAAAGGTGAATCCCCCTATCTGCCTGTGCGATAACTCTTGTTGGATAAGTCCTAGAGAAATTTAGTTGCTAGGTATACATATTTGGCTTAAGAATAAAGCTACTGAAAGGAAGATAAAAAGGTAAAAGATCAAATCTGTCTAACTGTCTGTGCTATAACTCTTCTTGGAAAAGTACTAGAGAAATTTGGTTGCTAGGAACATCTTTGGCCAAGGAAGAACGCTACTGAAAAGAGTGTAAAAAGGTCAAAGGTCAATCCGTCCATCTGTCTGTGCAATAACACTTGGAAAGGTCCTAAATAAATTTTGTTGCTAGGTTCATCTTCGGCCGAGGAAGAACGCTACTGAAAGAAGGGGAAAAAGGTCAAAGGTCAATCCATGTATCTGTCTGTGCGGTAACTCTTGTTACATAGGTTCTAGAGAAATTTGGTTACTAGAGACATCTTTGGCCAAGGAAGGACACTACTGAAAGGAGGCTAAAAAGGTCAAAAGTCAGTTCGTCTACCAGTCTGTGCGATACCTCTTCTTGAAAAAGTCCTAGAAAAAAATTGGTTGGTTGTCACATTTTTAGCCAAGGAAGAACACTACTGAAAGGGGAGTGTCAAGGTAAAGACATTCTGTTCTTTTGTATATTGATTTGTATCTCCATGTTGTGGTAATCTTTCGTTATGCTGTAATCTATTTATATCCCGTTGTATCGGTTTGGTTGGTAGAAGTGTGTATATTGGGTATTCTGCATCTCATTGATGGTGATGTATCTCTTATTGTTGTAACCAAAAACTATAATCAAATTTTAAATACGTGTAAATTTTGACAGCACTGCTACATCATATGTGTTTATTCAAATTTAATGGTACTAATTTTAATGTTATAATTACAAAAATCAGTTAGAGGTAATTTTTCAGTTTGAAAAAAATTTCAGTAACTAACACTTGCGATAAATGAAAAGGCACTTAATGGAATTAGATGAACGTACATGTATTTTTCGTTTATAAAACGATTTAAACCATAATATCCATACCATTCAAAACATACAAAAAGCTTTTTGAAAGCAGTCGTGTTAGTTTAGTCGAATATTTATTTAAAAATTGCTTTATTAATTCAAAAAATAAAACTTACGATGTGGAAGGATATGAGTAGGAGACAAGCGTAACAAACTGTAGCAGACATGAGGTACTAATGTAGGACGAGTCACGCGTGACTCAACAATATGATCAGTTGGCACGCACCTGTTCGTGATCTTTGTTTTCGATAGCTACCACATACCGATCTCTTAGTTACTCAATGACTAGCAGTCTAATTTAGGCCACACTGATATGTAAAATCAGAGGGAATCTAATAATCTTTAAAATTTTATCGTTTTCTATAAAGTCAAATATGTCAGTATAGTAGTTTGTTACTTATATGACTCGACTATATAAGTACATTCTATTTAATATAATATGATATAATTTAAGGTTTTCATATATTATAAGGCAGCAATGTCTTCATCAATTTATTAAAATGTATCTTTGCTATTCTAATATTTTAAAATCAATAATTATTTTTTTTATATTAATATTTTATCGTAAATATACGAACTATGATATATTTCTCTCGTATCCCTAGTGATAATTATTGTCATATATATATATACTATGATATATATATATCTTCTTAATTAGTTAAGATACAGTTATAAAACTTGACAATTATATTAACCTTTCGTAGACCTTTTCGGAAATAAAGTCAAATAAAGCAAAATATACAGGTTCTTTTGTTATTCTATTTAAACATTTTTAACAGGCGTCGTTTTGAGACGGTTAATAGGATTTTGTAAATATTTATTTTCAAAAGGCTTACCAGAGGTTAATACAATTCTCAAGTTTTATAACTATCTTAATTGGTTAAAAATATAATAATTTCGTATAAATTTCTTTAAGTGTGTTCATATATTTCTCAAGTTTTATAACTGTATATTAACTAATTCAGAAGATATAATAAAAACAATAAAAAAACACACATACAGACAGATAGAAAATAAACAAAAGGGTTTAGGACATACCTTCATATGAACTCTTTTGTTCAATTTTATGTGCAAAACAAAATCCCAGAGTATCGGAACACTTTTACTGAACACCCTTTATATAAAAACCTATTGGCTCGAGAAAATTAATGACAGTTAAAGTCTAAAGTAATCCTGGATATATAACTTGTAGGCACAATACCACGTGTTACGTAATAGGTTTCGCTGAGATTGCATTCAAATTGTCAAGTCTGTAGTTTATTTTATTCATAAGATGTCATGTGGACAGATAAACAGGCAGAAAATCTTATGCGACAGAAATGTTTACATCCCCGGCAGACAAAATCGTGCCAGCTCACTGAGTGATAGGCTTTGATGACGCACAGCCAAATCTCATTTATGGACGTGCACCATCTTAGAAGTCATTCTTGTTGTGTGGACATGTAGTTTTTAAAAATCTTAAAATTCACAGATTATATATTTTATTGTTATTTAGGCTACATTTGGTAATGTCATATGTTACAATGTCATATGACTGTTCTATGACTAAGCATATACGATCATTGAAACAATATTGTTTCATGATATTGAATGAAAGTAATATTGATGCAAAATTGCAAGTCTATAGGTTAGTTCGTTATCGAGACACCAAGCGGATACACAGAAATAACAGAAATTGTGCCAGATCCTCGAGTGAGAGGCCCTGAAGAGTCAGGCCTTACAATTAATGTATTTTATATCTTCTGAATTTAAAAATAAAGTTCCGGTAAATTTTGTAAATATATTGTGCCGATGGCCGAGTGGTCTAAGATGCTGGACTTTGAGTTTGAGTTAGAGATAGCGCAGGTTCGAATCCTGTCTGTGACCGTTGCACTTTTTATCAGTACAATTGACCTTGTACTGTATCGACTCTCCCCCTTATTCTGTTTGATAAGATCCTCGCACAGGCCAGTAGCCCATGAGGATGGGCAGAATAAGGCAAAAAGGAGATTGGCTTCTCCTTAAAAAAAAAAAAAAAAAAAAAAAAAAAAAAAAAAAATGGTTGGTAAGACTATTGAGTCTACGGATAACAATATCAACATTACTAAATGTGTTAATTTATAGATTCCTGCGGTATGGATCGCAGTATCTCATATTAGGGGTATCTCCAGGAGTACTTTAGACTTTAACTGTCATTAATTTCCCTCGAACCTGTAGGTTTTTTTATCGTCCAGACTACATGCAATTTTAGCGAGATACTCTAATGCTTTTACGTCGAAGCGCACGCAGTCTTTCGTGCACGTAGAAGTCCCAACGTACTTAATACATCTCCTGTAATAGAGGTCTTTTGCCTTTCAATGTTTCTCATTGTTTATAACAACCTCATCCCTGACACCAAACCATCTTTCTCCAAATTCACCTACTTTTTTCTGGGATTTTATAATTTAGAAATTCTTATACTTTCAGGAACTTCCAACATGATACATCCCTTTAGGTATTCTAATTTATTGTGGTCATGGTGCCAAAAATCCAGATTTAATGGTATATCCAGATAAACAGGAATTTAGATTCAGTATACCTTTTGGTCATTCTACACTTTCAGTCATCAAACTTCCCTTAGTATATGGATTCCTGGGAGCACGAGTCATGTATAACTGAATTTTTACTCTACAGACTTAGCCATCTACCTTACCCAACAGTTTCTCCTCCTTCTGATCTCCTTTGACAATAAAATTCCTCCAAGCAAGGTCTCAAATATGGAATTGCATTCGAACAAATTATATTAACATTATTAAACTATATTATATGCATTCATTACAACTCAAAGTTTAAAACTGACTAAAAAGTGTTAAGACTCCGATATGCAATTATAAATACCCGGTACCTCGTTTTAATCCTCATTCATTTGTAGTGGCTGATAAATTAAGTTTAGGGTTTTTATAATAAAAGATTATGATGTATAGTAATGCAAAAAACTGTTGAATGAATTCATTGAAAAAAAAAACACCGATTAAAGCAACTCAAAAGGTACCTATTTAATTTTGATTTGCAATAGAATCACTTTTGAAACTTTCATTTCTTGAAACTCAATGATGTATCCAATGTAAGTACATCTTAAATGGTAAAAAAAGCAATATAAATATAGCAAATTTAATTAAATAAACGTTTATTACACCAATAAAAAGTATTAGTACATGAAAAATTTCAATAAGAAACGCTTATGAGGGGCTAAATGTTCTCAATAATGCGGTAAATAGATTTATTGTTATTGCATTTGTAGCCAGTAACTCAAACGCAGACCAGCAATTGTCAAATACAACGCGCCAGCGGCTAGAGTTATGGGTTTAATCTGTAACAGGGAACTGGACGAACGGCTAGAGTTTTCAAGTTGGTGCCTAGTTTGTTTCCGGTTGCATACGACTTTCCGGTGTTATGATTAAAATGATAATTGTACAGTGTGCTTGAAAGTCCCATAACGTTTTAATACATTTATAGCAATCTCTTGTAAAACAATGAGTTGGAATATATCAATATTACCCATAAAAATCTAATTTTTATAAGATTATCAGGTTTTTATCTCATCAGGGGCATGACCCGCAAGAAGTCAGAAGAATTTCTTAAATTAGAGCATAAGTCGAGATGTACATCAAATTAAAGGTCTTTTTCAGTAAAACACAATGCTATAATTCGGACCACAAAAGCAATCGGACCCTATCCAATAAAGCGGCGTTTTAAAGTTTCTCTTACATGCTAGCAAGTTTATATAATACATGCTATTCAATATTTCTTGAAAATAACACTAATTTATTTTAGTTAAATTAAAAATCAAGCACTGATAGTTACAGTAAGTGTTCAGAATGCTCTCCAAGTGTCTGTTAGCAATATCCAAATCTGTGGTAAATACCAGTAACATTTTGTAACACATCTGGAGGTATTTTCCAAGTATTTCATTTATGCTATGAATTAGTTCTTGTGTGTTGTCAGGCTTAGTTATGTAAAACCTTTGCTTTAAATTATCCCATAAAAAGAAATCTAAATGATTTTGATCTGGTAAAATAGGTGGCCACTCTATTTTTCCCCTACGTCTTATCCAAAGATTGGGAACATGTCCAGCAGCTTACATAGTTCCCGTTGATACCTTACTGTGTTATAACTTTGACCCAATACAATTATGTAAAGCCGGTATAATTGTATCTCTTAACCCCAATTCATATGAAACTCCATTAAAATTGCCATTGATTACAAATGATTCTACAATGTGATTTCCAACTATCCAAAATACTCGTAGTGCACTGACCTTTAAAACGGTTGAAACCTTTGAATCATGCAACTCGGTTTGTTTTGGCTCCTATAGATTACTGCAGGGGTGGTCTGAAGCATCCTGTTTAGTGTAAAATATAAGAGCCAAGAGCCAATTTACTTTGCATAAGTACACAACACGTTTTCTCGTGAAATCGATAGAGGAATTTGTTCTCTTTAGTCGGAATGGGCAGGTAAAGAAAGAATAAAAATAAGAAACAACTAGTTTTTCGGATAATTTTCTTTAGCTTGACAAACTTAAAACCAACTATCATACACATACGTTAATATAAAATCAGCGTCAGCTTTTAGATGACCAACCACACCAACAAAAGGGCCCATTTTTTGTCTGAAAGTCCAGATTTGTATTCTCTTTATCTAAAGTAGTTAATTGACGGTTATAAAAACTATTATTTATTTGTGTGATGGTCCTTTACGAATATATCAAGCTTAACAAATTTAATAAAAAAATAAAATCGTTTGATACTTTTAAACCGTTTAGATACTTTTCTATTTCGTGGCTGACTATTAAATTCACTCCTTAGGAAAAATTCCTTTATCGATTTGAAGAAACACAAGATTGTGTGCTTGTACAGTGCAAATTGACTTTCGGCTCCTAGACAACAGCGTTGCCAAACGTTATCGTTACCAATGTCAATCTGTAATAAGTGAAGATCATCATAACAAAATTCGATTAGTAAAAGTAATTCAATGACTTCACTACAGCAAAACCACATGTTCTCGTTATTAGTAACCGATTCTCGTCAGCTGGAACCGATTGTAAAACCATATCGTATCAAATATCGCAAACGTTCAATTATTATACGTCGGCGCAAATATTTTATTTGGCGGGGATTTAGCGGCGAGAGCGCGGCTGACTGCACGACGATAAGCCAATAGATCTCTTGTTGTTTGAACTAATGTATTAATGTTGATTTACGGAACCACGGGCTTCGCCATAATCGCCCATTTAGTGTGGCCACGTATTACCCACTAATACGTTTAGCTAAATCGAATGCAATTACAAGCCGTGCATCGTTCTATAAATAGATGGATCTGATGGGCGGTACAGCCAATCAGGGTAGAAAATATAACGATTGTTTCAATGGCGAATATTAAACAGTACAAATTGGATGGGTTATATCAATAAAAATGAATAATCAATAATACATTGCACTCTTGTTTAGTTATTTTACATAACGCTTTTACCTTCATAAAAATATCTTTCTCTTCATATTTAATAAACCAATGAATCGTACATATTATTTAAATTTTAATTCCATGACCGATTTATTTAGTAAATGTATACCTTACACTTTTCTTTATCACACTAATGATGCAATAATATATTTATAGTTCTTGTTGGTTATATCAGTTTCCTTCTTTTTTTTTTAAAAAAAAAAGGACTGGCCGATCCCCTTTTTAAGCCTTATTCTGTCCGTCCTCATGGGCCACTGACCTGTGCGAGGATCTTTTCAAACAGAATAAAGGGGAGTGTCGATACATTGCAAGATCAATGGTACTGATAAAAAGTGCTTCGGTTACAGACACTATTTGAATCTGCGCTATCTCTAACTCAGACCCAAAGTGCAACGCCTTTAGAACGCTCCGAACTCCCAATATTCAATATGAAACAACCAAAGTTCTCTCAATTTAAGAAAAGGGTGATATCTCAGGTACTAATCTGATTATGTTAAGAGTTGTTTTCACATTTTATTTGGATGGTTTAATTCAAACTGTTTAACCTGTGTATCACTTTTGACAAACTGATTGTCCATACCTGAAACACAGTTATACACGTGCCTATCTAATAGTTTAGCTGCTGGTATTTCACAAGGTTCAAGATTGAACTTATTGATTTTTGTTTGTTTATTATTGTCCAACTATTTTGAATTTCCCATAGTGAAGCATGGTAATAAGAGAAGAGTTATATAATATAATATAATATAATGTCTTTTATACATAATTCTTACCGCTTTCCATGCAATTATATCATTGGATATCTTTAATAAAATAAATAATAATTACTTAAGGAAAAACAATAGTTTTATTTTTGAATGATCGTTTCTTGGTATTGTAGAGTAATGCAGTGAGATGATGGAAAATTTAAGCTGGAAGGACAGTGTATTCATAAAAAAGGTTAGAATTTGTCAACAATAGAATTATGAGAATCGTTTCATTGGATGGATTGTATCCAGTTTCAGTTATGGGACTTTCGTGTTCTTGGATAGTAAAGCCGTTGATCGTAGATACTTTTGCTATATTTTTGGCTAAACATTTTTACAACTCTCAGTGTAACTATGTACTTTTGTCTCAAATCTTGTTCATAGTATCCTACTCTTTTTTAACATTTTTATTTACTTATATAATATAAGAAATAAATCGAAAAATGTTATTGTTAGTTGTAAATGTACTTTAATACTATCAACCCCTTCAAATATTTTGAAATTGTATCATACAAAATAATATTATAATTTAGGTAATATTAAATATTATAAAAGTAAAACCTTTTGTGGTTTAAGGATATGTTTATTAATTCATGTAGTAGCGCCAGTTATCCAAGAAGTTTGCTAAGGAAATAAATATATTTTATTAAAATAAGAGTTGTTCTAGGCTATTATATATAATTATAATCCATTGTAAGGTAAATAATGTGAATGGCTCCACTTGGTTTATTTTGAAGATAATATAATATATAAACGGATAATGAGCATACCACGAACACGAATTAAAGCATATTCTATCAATAATTTGGTGGTTGGTGGGGGGTGGGGGGTTGGAGTAGGATGCCGGCTGTTTTTTTTTTTTTTTTTTTTTTTTTTTTTTTTTTTTTTTTTTTTTATTATTGTTATTTCATATCACAGAGTATAAATTTATCTAATTTCCGTATTTATCAATGTACACCATATTTATATAGAATATGTAGGTTGTTTCTGTGTGTATATTTTACTGTTTCTTTTTAAAAGAGCCACTTTTTTAGACTAACGTTTTATGTCTTGCAGCCTGATGACACCACACTAATGTATTATTTTTTATTTGTGGATGATGTAAATTCCGAGATTTTATAAATTTTATGCACATTTGTAATTTAGACAATATCAGTTATTATGGCAAAATAGGACCGCGCTGATAAGCTTTGGTCTTAGTGGGGCTTAAATTATACTATATTTTTGAAATAAAACAATTCAATACAATATTTGTAGAAACGAGGGTATACGTTAGATTATAACCCATGATTATAGAAATTTACATAAAAATTAGCGAAACCCGAAGAAAATAATTTTCAAAGTTTCCTTTGATCATAAACGTTTCTATTGTTCAGTAGTGCGTCATGTTTTACCAAAGCTTAAAAATTGTATTTCTGCTTGTAAAACGCTTATGCAATAACAATTAAAGCAAGAATCGTGAATTTCCCATTAGCAAAAACGGAAACAATACAGCGTTGTCATAAATCAAACTCAATTGGAGAAGAACAAACCACAGGAACTTATTAACAAGAGTTATTGCTTTAATCTGGGGATGTTAGTGACCAAAATGAAAACAGCTCGGGCCTTCACAGACGACAATAAAATATTCAGCTTCGCCAGAGAGGGCTGGACGTAATGGACAACATGTGCCTGGGATAGAGCTTAAATACTTGAGTTCCCCGTGTCGGCGCGGGGTGGTGTGGCGGCTGTGATCACTGCGCTAAATAAAATAAGAGATACTTTCATTACAAATTTCCCACCCCTAAGTAATACATTGCATATATTTTTATATATATTGAACCTAATTCCCTCAAACACTCTTAGAATGTAAATTTTATTTAATCTTACACTTTTCATTAATAGGATCATTAATGTTTTAGTCAGGTATTTTGTAAAAAAGTAGATTATTTTGTAATACCCATTTTTGCTTCAAATATAAAAAGAACATTTTCATTTTAAACGGAATGTCATCTGTTATGAAATTAGAGAATTCGCCATTTAAAAACTGTATTTTTTACTATTTCCTTATGAGTGTACTTATTGCATTTAAGTAAAAAGAGTAAAGAATTTAGAAAAGTTTTTTACTGTAAAATTGTAATTACTTTTGTAAATTAGGTTTTGTTTGCACTAAAATATTACTAAATAAGCTTGAATATGCAGAGTTATGAAAAGAAAACATTGTATTTTGTTATTTATGTGTAGGCTTTTCGTAGGTTGAAATAAGTTTGGAATATTTTACGTATCGAATGTTCATTAAAAATTTGATTGATAATGGTAAGAGTAATAAGATTTTGTCTATAAAAGAGTAAGGTATATTTGGAGTAACAATTTTATACCTAAATATATACTTGTAGAATACTATGTAAAGATACATCGGAGATAGAATCTAGTCTGCAATGCAAATTCCTCATTCATATCTCTCTATACCTGTTGAAAATCGCATTAAAAGAACAATGCTTTCGATCAAAGCAATTAAAGGCATCGTTACTGTATATCCAAATGTAACTCCATTATCAAAATGTCGTGCCTGTTAAATAAGGGCCTTTCAAACAGGAATATATCAGTAAAGTAGTGAAAAGTTTTATAAGGAATATAAATATTAAAATAAAAAAATACGACCGTTTAAAAAATGTATGGCTAATGATAAGGAAGTCTTTTTCTAATAAAATAATAACTTTTGGGATTTTGTGCAATTCTTTTACAGAGCTGGGTATCATATAATTAGATATAATTATAATTATAGATTGATAGTAACCATTTAAAGGTCAATTTAAAAACCATTTTAGAACGCAAAGGTCAATATAATACGGATAAGATATATATGGATACAATGGAAGCATCACTCAAGTGAGGAGTGTTCAGGTAGGAGCAATAACGCACAGCCAGGTAAGTTTAGTAAAGTAGGATTGTTTGTCCAGGACCTGAGGAAACGTGACGTCGGCAAACGTCATCAAAATTAGGCGTGGACCTACAGTCCGTAATATTTGACCGGCTGGAAAGCTATATAAGCGTCAACCAGATCTTAAGCTTACACGGTCAGCGCCTACTCTACCATTCCAATTTCATGGTTCAAAGAGGGTCCAAAAATTGTTGATACCATTGTTTCGCGCAAGATTACATGATAGAATTAAATGTAATTTTATGACAAATTTTTGATTGCCAATTTGAGAAATTTGTCTTGCGCTTAAGATTTTAGAACCACAAATTTAAACAGCAACCATTAATACATCTGAACCTATAAAGTACCTAGGTTATACAAAATGAACAAAATTAAATATACTTAATTGCTTTAGTGCAAAATAATATATATATATATATATATATATATATACATGAACAGGTAAAGTACTATTTTAGTACTTTTTCTGATGAGAGTATTTTTACAACTCATGAAATAAATAAATAAATAAAAATATATCTAAGAACTGTTCTTCGTTGTAGTCTTTTAAAGCGCAGACGACGTTTTATTTCGTTGTGTAGACAACACTGTTTCCAGTAGCAGCGGATGTCATAATTTATCTCTAGAGTAGCTGCTTTGTTGCGTTACATTCACTCTTACAAAACTATACATTTTTGTATATTAAACCAATCTATTTAGAAATAATTTCACATTTAAGTGCTAATTGTTTTTATATTAAAAAGTTATTGCTTTTCTTATTGAACTAAAAACTTTGATTATATTTTTATATTTCACTAATAATTAAATATACATAATAATAAATATTATCACAATTAATTACATACAAAGCAGTTTTAATTTAATAAATAATTAATTTAAAGTAATAAATTTCTATAAGTGTCAAATTAAAAAATTCAATGTTTTTTGATACGTTTCGTTTGAATCTGATTCCATTTACCGAATTAATTTCAAAATTTTGACTTCTCTCTCAGAGTGTGCATAGAGTAACGTAAGTAAAACCATGGTACATTGAACCTTTTTAAATAATAATAAAACTGTTCCAAACGTTACTTTAAATTATTACAATAAAGCAAATAACTAAGAACGCCTGTTAACAAACCATACAATTACAAAGTTTTGGAAACAATACAACAGCCGCTGTAAAAGTCAGAATCACGTGCGACGATATATCAACTACGACAGGTTATAGTCGCTACCCCACAAGAACTATCGCGGCAGACCAATTACAACACAGGGGTGAGGGGCCAGGTGGGAAACATATGTCTGGGCCACACGTGAGTCAACTTTTATGGTTTGTCAATTACGAATTGGTTTTGCCAAGTACAACCACAAGGCGTATAGCTGTATTTTTTCACTTGCAAATTATTTAAAATGCATATTGCGTCCTTTATATGCAATATAGTACTTCGAAAGGATAATAAGATTTTGAAAATTGCCATCGTTACAGGTTACAAAAGATACAACACAACGTTTCGAGCATTCAAATCCATCCTCTTCGTCAGGTGTAGGAGGTATACATACAAAAATAAAGAGCAGAAAGATGTCAAGAAGGGAAAGAAAAGGGTTCAAACATACCCAAAAGCTGCTTCCAGAGCTGGAGTTCAGTTCAGGCGTTGTCAGTGAACCCTTTTCTTTCTCTTACTGAAACAAACAAATAAAGAATATTACTTCAGTTTTACTTAATAAAACTTTACTTAGTAAATTATCACTCTAAGGTGAGTTCAGAAAGTGTTTAATAAATTCCTCATGTTAATAAACGACAACACAGGAAACCGCTATACTATAAACAGAATGATTACCAGTGTGCTTGGTTATGTTTAATAAACGACGAATAATATTTGCGACCTTTGACTTGTTTTTTTGGATTCGCTGCGTTACAGATTCATGTACCATGTGATGTCCATATAACAAATATCTTAGGTGTATATTAATTTTACACAAGAAACAGTTACAGAAATGCAAATTAACCTCTTGATTACTTTATACCTACAGTAAGTACATAATTGTGCAGGGTAGAGTCAGAATGTATATAAGAATTAATCCGTGAGCACTGTCAGAGCAATTACAAATACACGAGCAACATACCAATCGCCGTGTCCAGTGAATATCCAATAGTACTTAATGACGTCATGTATTATACATGGACAGCGATTGCATTATTTGTTCAGTAGTTCATTGTGTATACATTGCTCCTCATGCAGATGTCACAGTTTGTAACTGTAACACTTGCCAATCGACGTGTCCAGTGAATATCCACTAGTACTTAATGACGTCATGTATTATACATGGACAGCGATTGCATTATTTGTTCAGCAGTTCATTGTGTATACATTGCTCCTCATGCAGATGTCACAGTTTGTAACTGTAACACTTGCCAATCGACGTGTCCAGTGAATATCCACTAGTACTTAATGACGTCATGTATTATACATGGACAGCGATTGCATTATTTGTTCAGTAGTTCATTGTGTATACATTGCTCCTCATGCAGATGTCACAGATTGTAACTGTAACACTTGCCAATCGTCGTGTCCAGTGAATATCCACTAGTACTTAATGACGTCATGTATTATACATGGACAGCGATTGCATTATTTGTTCAGCAGTTCATTGTGTATACATTGCTCCTCATGCAGATGTCACAGTTTGTAACTGTAACACTTGCCAATCGCCGTGTCCAGTGAATATCTACTAGTACTTAATAACATCATGTATTATACAAGGACAGTGATTGCATTATTTGTTCAGCAGTTCATTGTGTATACATTGCTCCTCATGCAGATATCACAGAGTGTAACTGTAACACTTGCCAATCGTCGTGTCCAGTGAATATCTACTAGTACTTAATGACGTCATGTATTATACATGGACAACGATTGCATTGTTTATTCAGCAGTTCATTACGTAAACTCTTCATGTAGATGTCACATTTAGCAACTGTAAAACTTGCTAATAGTCGTCAAATTAATATAGGTTCCTCGTTATTACTTTGAAATTACGTAATTTTTTAAAATTTACCTGTTATTTGAATGACTATATTGCTACCGTGGGTGTACCGTGGAAAGAAGTCTTCTCCCCTAGGAGCCCATAGCCGATTCGCATTTTTGTAAAGACACAATCTGGTTTTTCTTGAAATTAACAGACATTCTTTCCTCCCATAGAAATTAATCATAAGTCCTAAACAAGGTGTAACAAAAGGGTTTAAAATTCTAACGTTTTTTTCCAGATCATATTTTTCTTGGCCCATTTTATACTAACCATCAGACACGGCAATAAATGTTATATCAGCTTCAGGTCCATATACAGCCCGAAATTCATGGTTATAAATGGAAATTTGAGTCTTTTTATCTAGTTATCCATGATAAAACTATTAAAATTTTCAAACTATTTATGTGTTTTATGGTCGAAAGCTAATATGTTTTATAAATGTTATGTAATGTTTTATAAATGTGTGAAGCTAATAACTAAGGGCCAGAAAAACCGTATTGTTTCGTGTACGTTAAAGCAATAAAAGTAAACATGAAATGAAACGCCAAGTCACGACATACAGAAAGAAAAAAACCATGATGCAACACCGATTTACCTCCTAATACCAGAATTTACGCTTATCAATAGGTGATCTGAGACTGAACATGGAGTTTTGTATAATATTTACTATTAATTTAATAGAATTAGAGAAATTAAGTCTGTTACAAATCAGTATAAAATTATATGTATATTACAAGACGAATAAAGCATAATTTATAAATGTCTTAGAGTATCAGACATTACTGCTTCAGAGTATCATACTAACGTTTGACAGTAATACTATTCAATTTAATTGATTTTAATGCCACATAATGGTTACTTAAATAATTAATGAATAAATAATGGATTTTCCAGTTATATTAAATACTAGCTGATACCCGCGGATTCGCACGCTCTACGTAAGCTTTGCCCGTGTATGTGCACTTCTGATACGAGTCAATTAGATTTCCAACGCCGATGTAGAGTTTGCCTTGTTGCCACGACCAAGAAAGTGTCTGTATATTTATAGCTATTGTACACGTACCTTTACTTTATTATAAAGTAGTCTAACACTCAAGCTTTAAGTTCAACCAGAAATTTATCTTAAAGAGAAATTCCCCATCATAAACTTAGCGCCTTCAAATAGTATTTGGTTATTTAATATACATAACTGTCAGGTAATTGCATTTAATAATGTGCAGGCGCTTTAAAGACTATTATCTTTTGCAGCATCACTTGGTGGCGAGTTACATCAATGGGCATAGCATATAAACCTTATCCGTGGAAAAATACATATACATACAAATTTTTCATAATGATCGTTCAAATAGTTCACGACTCCATAAAGGACAAACACACAAACATTCATTTATATATATATATATATATATATATATATATATATATATATATATATATATATATATATAGATTAGACAGTTATTGTTTGTAATGAAAACACTACAGCAATAAACCCGTGTCAGTTGTTGGGGCACCCGAATGTCAGACCTGATAATGAGGCGAAGATAATTAGTTTTGAAGATAAAATAGTTTAAAAAAATTAGCCTTGTAGAATACTTGCTTCTTTATAGTATCCACGAATACCGCTACAGGGTAAGAATTATTAAGAAGTTTTATATGTAGTTATAAGGTTGCCCTTGCCTTTAAGCATTAGTTAGGCCTGTCTTAGGTTGGTTGAGTAAATATAATAATGATAATAACTAATGATATTATTATTACTTTCAAACAATTTTACTGCTAAGTGTACTATTCTAAGACTCATTTATTGCACGCATACACGCATTAAATTATATTCTCTCTCATACATATTCATTATATATTCATTTATACATGGCTTCAGTATCGGTACTTACGAAAATTAGAGGTACCAACGGCGTAAAATGAACTCATCGACAGAGTACATGTAAAACACTTCAGACACTAAAAGCTCCTTTAATCGAGCTTTAATTAGGGTTGGATTGTTGATATTTTTATGCTCTCAGGGAGTTTATTAATTAATCTAACATAAGCTTGTGAAGGAAGTTATTCAAATGAGATGCTGCTTTCTGTAAATGTCCCTAACTCTAGTATCATACCTGTGGACATCTCTGCCCCACAATAAATCACATCAGAATCGGCAATACATAGCTACATCCAAGATATAGAGGCAGGGTAAAGTCAGAAAAATATTCTCCCTGAAAGCATCGCGGCACGACTTTCTTGGTTTCAATTTGCACATGATTCTAGTGACTTTCTTCTGAAACCTGAAAATTCTTTTGAATCTGTTCCTGGCACATCCACCCCGAAGGCGTATGCCGTAGGTCATTTGGGGATATAAAAGGCCAAAATAGTCCATCCTTAGAAAGTCAAAAGAACAAATCTGTGACAAATTCCTCACGGGAAAAACGCCTGAAGCAACCCTTGCACATAGATGCCCAACATGATCGTTTCAAGTTAATCCTCTATCGAGGTACATTCTTAAAAAACAAAAAAAACCTACACATTAAGTATTGGATACGTAAACCAGTGTAACATAAATTAATTATCATAGGAAATAAGTTGTAAAATATCTCGAAAAATCCTGTTTCCAATAAATTCAAATAAATAATTTAAAAGTACTCAAATTTGGCATATCTCCGTAATCCTGCTATTCTTTGAAATTTTTTCATTTCGTCTCAGTCGGAAGAAGAATGTAGATTTTGGGACCACAAATTGATATATTTCTTATAGGATTTACGCGTAATTAAAATCATGAAACCCATTCCAGATACAAGGTCATTTTTGGAACGGGTGGTTTAAGTATTCTCAGGGCATGTTTCGTGACGTTACGTAAAATTTTCGATTAGTGCTACCATGAAGACATTTGCTATAGGCTGAGTTTGTATACAAAATATATCTAATAATGAACTTTGCATTATCTGTTCTTCTGAACACCTCATGCATTTAGACTAAGTCAACGCAAAACTTCAGGTTTTATTCGGGTAATGCAAATTACCTTGAAAATCGAGTAGCCAACAGTCATATTGTGTTCCTCAGTCAAATGGTAAACTGAGAAAAGAAGGAAAGTGGTTGTGTAGAATTTTGCACTCCGCCCGCAGATGCGCAGAATGCAGGGCGCTAACATAAATAGTGAGATGTCATCTTCAGTATTCTCGAACACGCTGCTTTTGTCTGTACAGGGTGTTGTGACTGCTGCTACTGCCTCCTCTCTCTCGAGGGAGAGAGTTAACTACTCTTCTTGTTTACAAGTGTTGAACAAGAAATTCCTTTTTGTAACTTATAAATTACACACCTTCGTAGAACAATCTAATCCAGTTTACTTGCAGAAGAAATCCCATTTTGGCTAAAAGTACTTTGTCAACTTTTGGTTATAAAAATTATTTTGATAAGTACGTAAACTATCAGTATCTATATTATAAAAAATTCTTGATTTTCGCAAATAAAATTTAATTTTAAATACATACGAAGTCTGCAAATAAAGTAATAAGACTAAGTTTTTCCTACAAAACTGGCAACATTGCAACTCTGACAATTAGTCATATGTTTATCCAAACTGCTGTTCAACATTAAGTGTTAATCTCATTTGTCTATTATTGTCATGTAAGTTGTAAGCAAACTTCAAGGAAAACAATTATTTGATGTGCGTTCCTAAGATGAGTGAAAACAATTACGAGCAACCTTACGGAAACAAATTGTGTGTTAAACTGTAAACGATTGAAAAATTGGAGAAAGCTTATAGCGAAGTTGTTGACTTTATAAAAAACACGTTATCTTACGAATCTTGGATTTTTGAGTATGATCTAGAATCAAAACGTTAGAGTAAAGAATGGCACATTTCCAATTCACCTTGTCCGAAAAAGGCAAAAATTAGCATATCCAAAACCAAAACCATGTTGATTTCTTTCTTTGATTCCAGAAGCATTGTCCATAAAGATATTTTACCTGCAGAACAAACTGTAAATTAATACTTTTATCGTGAAATACTTGAAAGCCTGCGGAAAGAGCCATGCCCGTGGAAACAGCCATCAAAGACAACTGGATGCTGCATCTTGACAGCGTGCCTGCCACACTGCACTTTGGATTACTGAGTTTTTATTATCAGGAAACACATTCCTATCGATTCTCAAACAGCCTGTTCTCCTGAATTGAGTCCTTGTGACTATTGTCTATACCCTAATCTAAAAACCACCTCAAAGGGCGTCATTTTGAAATTATATAAAACAAAACAAAATGTTACCGACCAGCTGAAGGACATTCCCGTTTCGCATTTGTAGTGGAGCACTGCTACAAGGAGTGGGAAAACCGAATGAAGTGGTAAGTGGCTTTACATGGAAACTATTTTGAAGGAGATTGAGTTCATATATATATATATATATACAGGGTGATTCAAAACTAAACGGCAATCTCTCGGGAGCTTATTCTATAGCTAACAAGTAAAAAAGTTCATATAACTATGCTTCGTTAGCGAGTTACGCCTAGCGAAAGATTTCGCCCGGATTTCTAAACCCTTGGTGAAGTCAGGCCGTATAAAAATGGTAAAGGTAGTTACAAAGATACAAATACGACTTTAAGGGTCTGCCCCATCGGACTTCAAAATTTCCAAAGTTAATAGTCATATTAAAGTATATTCTTTTAGTTAAAAACTGCTGATTGCTATTTAAAACACATAGAAAGTTGCTCAGATAGTTATCCCCAATCTACTAGCCACTACTACTCCGTAGCAGAGACAGTGAAGTAGACATTGCACTAACTTTCTTTCTGTTAAATGTATTAATTATTTATTGTCAATAAAATAAAATCAAGGAAATCAATAAAATTTGAGATGTCCGTTGGAATAAATAAATAGAATTTTGGTCATCTCATCATATCGAATCGACGATTTTGACCAAGAAAATTATGGTACGCGTAGCATATATTTCTGGATTTTTATAAATAAATTCAACTAAATTTTTAGGAACAAGGTTTAAACTGTGGTCCTGCCATACCATTTTCATGCAAAAATGAAGGAATTTCATAATTATATCCCTCAAACTGTTGATAAACAGTTTTTGAGTTTAGTTTAGAACACGAAATTGGAGTGTGTAAACATACCTGACTAAAATGCAGGATTACAGGAGATGTTAAGAACCCATTAAAATTCAGGTAATGATATTCGATCACAAGCATATTGGATACCATAGATTAACAGGGGCAAGGTCAGTAGAGTGAACAGTATTGCATATTTAAGGAATACGCTATGCCGTTTGCAAGGTCTCAGGATGTTTGATAATGTCTCACTTGATAGTCACTTAGAAATCAGCTGTACTAGCGACCATCTTATTTTTAGCAGCATAAGCAAAATGTTGAACCTCTTACAGTTTTATGACCATATTTTTTTGTCGTAGACTTACAGGATATGTCTCATTTTAAAGATATATTATTAATAAGCTTCCAAACACCAAACTTTCTTTAGTTTCTCTATTAAGTTTTAATACCGTAACAGTGTACAAACAATGGAGTACAAAATCTATATTAAAATCTTTTCTGAATAACCAATAAATATATATTTTTATACGTATTGGTAGTCATAATTTAAAATTAGACATCTCCCTCAACTTCATATCTAAAAACAAGGGTGTAAAAGTGATTGAGGTTCAAAATTGTACTTGTGAATTTAACACCAAGGTAGCCGTTCTTAAGCATGTTCCCTGATGCATAAAGAGTCCAGTACTTAGGTACCAATTATAGATAACACGTCGTCGATGTAAACGTTTAGACGTTGTAGCTCATTTCATGACGCTACATGGTACTTACTACTTTATAAGTTAAAATATTACGTATTCAGTTTTTTAAGAATTTATTCATCCTGCAATTTTATCTTTGCTATTTACAATTACTGATAAGACCAATGTAAAATTATACGCTAACGCTCAGCCAACTTCCACGGATTAACTAGCATTTTCATCGTCAATGTCCCTTATATAAAATGAAGTCTGTAGATTAGTTCGTTCTCAACATATCGTGGCAAACAGACATAAACAACTAAAATTGTTTAGTCTTTCGAGTAATAGGCTTTGCTAACGGTCAGAAAATCATTTATTTAAAAAAATGTGAAAATTATATTTCGTATTCAAGAATATAACCCAGTAGTTTTGTCTTGAAATATGAAGTATTAAAGAGAATTTGAGTCAATGGTTTGATTGATGGCGTTTGATTGACGCCTGACACACATCTGTACATTATGATCTTACAGATCAACAAGTTCTGTTCAGTGGTACCAACGTGACGAGCGTGATGTGAGCCCACCATGAGGAACGTGGTGACTTCCCTCCTATTCTTGGCATTGGTGAGGATACACAGAAAATTTTTTTATCAACAAAACCTTTTAAAATAATTTACCTAGTCTTGTATCACAAAATTTTAACCATTAACGACTTTTATGTGTCACATTATTAGTTAACATAAATAAATTCGACATTAATTATGCGTATTACTCAAAATTAGAGTCAATACTCTTCTAAATTACTTAAAACTCTGTACTCCAAAGTCTCAATGAATTCAATGTTAAAAGAGTTATAAATAACAAGCATTTTCAAGGCTTTCAAGAAACAAACCAACATTTTTTATTAAGTAATATAAAATAAGATGTACAAGAAATTTTAGAGCAAAAATAAACTATACTTTATTTCAAACAAAACAAAAAAACTTATGGTGTTGATATTTGAGCATATTTCATGGAACACAAAGCTTGCATTTATTTTGTTATTACTAAGGGAATAAGTGTTATTTTTGTTCAGCACATCGTCAATCGACAAATTTTGTTTACCTGTTCGTTTACCCATTACTAAGTACGAAAGTATGACACAATTGAAATTATATTACTGAATTTATCTGAATATACTGTGTGAGTGATTTTTCTCAAACCCATTCTATAATTATTAATTTAAGTTTATATTCATATATCGGTTTTGAATTAAACTCATTTATCTATAAAAATAAAATAAAATTCTCAATTATGACAGTGGGTCCTAATGTACCTAAGAAACATGAGAGAACGCTTTTATTGCAGTATTTTGATATAAAATGTTATCATTTTCAGATAATGGAGTAGAATTATAGTAACAATTAAAGCATGATGCATTCATTGCACAACTAGTCAGAGTTATTCATAATTTACTTAAACTTTATAAATTATTAAATTTTAATTTGAATACATCTAAGAAATGTTTCATATAAAAAAAATGGGGAAACTATTATAACTTTATATAAGACACTATTTAGTATTATATTCTAAGAAATACACATGTTTGATTAGTGCCTTAGCAGGAAAGAATTTTTCAAGTAGGATTAATACAAATTGAAGTAAGCAATTTTTATGTTAATATTTTTATATTTGTGAAATCAATACGTATTACTGGGTTTAACGTTTACGATTGACAATATCTAATTGAAAATTATTAAAACTTTTCGGACATTTGCCAACGTTTAATGACTTTTTTAGTATTTAAGTATGGTAAATGTCATACAGCTATTATTATCCTTTGATACAATATTATACTAGAATATTCTAGATATTATTTGTTTCAAAAATTAACTGTATTAAATTGTTTCCAGTAGTTTGTAAGGAATAATATGTCAACAAAATCAAAAGTAAATTAATAGCAATATTGTATAGGCATAGATTCAGAAAAGCTTAGATATAGGCTTTGGTATATTTATTGAAATTAAAAGGATTTACCAAATAACGCTCAAATAATTAATTCGTAATCATATACAGGTGTTAAAAATGTAATACTGTAATTTATTTACTAATAAATTAAACGTAAAAATGAATGTATTTACATATAAATAATACAGTAGAAATTGCAGGTGACGAGTTCCTGTAAGTGTAAGGATGACCAAGGACCTTTCTCAGTATACTGCAAGATATGGGAGGGTCTGTATCAGTCTCTGTATCAGTATTGTCAGGGACTGTCTCGGTATTTGAGTCCCTGGGCAGAAGACACTACCAGTAGCGGTAGCACCAGCAGCAGCAGCAGCAGTAGCAGTAGCAGTAGCAGCGAGGGGGATACTACTGCAGAGGCTGTGGACATGACCAGGCCCACTCCTTCTACTATCCCTATCAAAATGGTACAGTTGGCTAGCAGCCAGAATGACGTCACCAGCAGTGAATTAAACTCTGAGTGAATCAATATTTTTGTTATTTTTATTAAATTCATGCAAACTTTATTAATACAAATATTCTATATATTCATACATTTCTTAATTTCAACGCAAAATGAATTTAATTGCAAACTGTGGATAGTGTGTTTTATAATTGTATTTATAAGACATACATTTTTGTAGTAAAATGTATTATTGTATTCACTATTAAATTATAAGGCGTCATATTTATGAATTATTGCATTCTTAGAAGTTATGGTGATTTAGAAGCTACATTTTTCTAAGAGTTCTACCATGGTTACTGGGAGGCCAGTTAAAGTGTAGGAATAGATGGAAGCTCAGTGAAGTAACTAAATTTAAACATAACTATGTTTTCTTTCACACTTTCCTTTGAGCTCTCTAACTCTAGTCCGTGTTATTCACATCAAATCAACATTACTTTAATACACGATACTGATTAGGTTTCAAGCAGCCATCGTTATGGGTTTGAACTATGTCAGAATCTATTTTTTAAAAGGAAATTCTTCTTTGGTTTTCGTATTTTTGTCCATTTGCAAAACATATGTTCATTTCTGTTCTTATTTTAACAAATTTAGAATTTTTATAATATATGTTACTCAGAAGACAGCATTAAATACAGAACAGTATTATATTTAGAACAGAATAGTATTATATTTAGGAGAAATAATAAACTTTTTACTAATAAACTTGTGGAATCCATAAATTATTATTGAACTTAGGAAAGAAACTAAAAACGCATAAAAAGCACAAACATCAACCAACATCACATACTATTACAGTGAAGGTACGTATCTTTAAAGTAAAGTCAATATACGTAAAGACAAGAAGGGTGAAGTTTACACAAAAGCCTTTTGTAACACGTTGTAAGAATTAAGACTCTAAAACGGACTAGTTTTTTCAGCTAATGTCGTCTAGCAGTATCGTCGTCTTTCAAAAAACAGTGAACAATTTAAACTCTAACGCCAATGAAAAGGTTTTAATGGAAGCAGTTCATACGGTTCTTTCAAAGTCCCATTGTACAATTGCTTCACTGAGCCAACGCCGTGTTAAGGGGGATGGAGGGGAGTATGGGGAGGGGAGGGAGGAACACGTAAGTGTTTCATTAATTAGAGGCGGAAGAGCCCGATCACAACTGGGAGGTGCTGCATTGCGACACAGGTAGGCTGAATTTGTCCTGGATGTTTTACTCCCTCGACTGGTGAATCTTTTACTCCCGCGACTTCTGGGAGAGCATTCTTAGGGAAAACTGCAGACAAGTTGTGGTCCCGTTACAGCAATGTGTAATCAAGATAAGACTGATTGTTATTTGAAAAGGAAGACTAAATGGATGAATTGATTTATTTCCCAAATATATGTACAATATTGGAGTTTATACCAATAAACTTTATGAGTGAAACTTATTATGATTACATACAGTTGTTTAAAATGAAATAAATAAAAAAGCACCATAAAGGCAAACATTATCCTCAGGAAATGAGCCTGCATGGGCTATGAGCCTGTGTTCAGACTCGAGTTGTTCATGCTTAAATTAATAACAGACAGAATATATATTCAGAATGTAATAAAAAAGTCAAAAAATGTAAAACTTTAATTTGTAGGTGTTTAGAATGATACATTATTAATTTAAAAGAGGTTTAAGATAGGACATATAAGAAAAAAGGACTAGAAAGATCTCCGCAGATTAAAATGAACTGTCATAGTGATAACGAATGAATTGGAATGAAGGATGGCAGATCAAGGTCAGACTGTCCGCCCGTAGTTCGTAAACAACACTGCCTCCGTATGCTCAGTAGACAATGATAACAACTAATGGCAACATTTCTTTAAAAAATAATTCTTCAAAATAGCTAAAATTTTGAAACTGTTTACTGATATTTCTAAAAATCACGTAAGCTAGATAGTATGAATTGGTGTTTGAAAAAGACTTGGTTAATTGCAGAGTTAGAATTTCTGTAGATCTAGAATAACGTGTGTTATGGGTGTGTTAAGTTCTTTCAAAAAGATCTTCAGAACACCAATCAAGTTTTTAAACATGTGAATTAAAAATTACTGCATTGGTTTCCGTAAAGTGATGTCTGAATATAAATTTACTCTGTGTCACCTTTGTCAGGTAATGCAATTTAAGATTTAAAGTATAAAATTATTATGATAGGTAGGACTTCCATAAAAACACAAATTTTTCTTTAGATTGGTAACATTACAAATTTTATAATTTTAAATGTTATGGATGAAAGTAGTAATGCAATTTATTAATTTCAACTTGCTGGCTTATAGAAATTCGTAAATTAAAATTGGGATGAATCCAAAAGATAAGCGGACAAAACGTTGAAGTTAATACTTAGCTGCTTTATTTAAGTGCAAATCTGTCTCTCCACAATAGATGTATTTGAACCATTACATGAATCCACCCTATGTAGAAATGATGCTTTATATAATCTTTCATATCCATCGACCCTATCGACCAGTTTGTTCTGAAGATATCGCGTGGAAAAACATACAGAAAGGACAATTTTCTGAACCTTGAGTGATAGCACTCACTGCTTCTAAGCCAATCATTAATTCATTATAAGTATATTTAAAAATTTTGAATTGTATACCTTACGAACTACAGACAGTAAACTTGGGAAGTTTTGGTTTGTTACCAGAGGTTGAACGAAATACATGACTGCAGTAACGTTTTGTGTGATACATTAAATATAATAATTGAAATAAAAAATATAAAAGCAAAGAAAAATAGTTTTTAATAGGGAGAAAAACAAGCATACTAGGCCGAATTCAATCCCTTAATAAGTTTTAATGCTTCAATATTTTAAGTGAGTAAGGAGTGGTCATAAGAAAAAAGGTGGGTTTATGGTGTCAAATGAATATTATTGCAAATACTCCAAAATCATCTCATTAAATTCCAACTCCAAATGAAAACTTGTCATGGATAACAAGTTTAGCAGTCTAGAATACTAAATTATAAAAACATTATTTATTTTTAATGTTTGGAAATTCATATTCAGATATGTACCTTTACATTCTTTTAACATAATTTCCTCTTTATCTCGAAGTTATCCCGCGTTTCAGCTGCAAGCAGCTCATAATATCACATCGAGATCCTCAATTAACTCAATTCTATTGATGTGACCCTCTATAACATTCA
The DNA here is from genome assembly GCF_021130785.1 of Homalodisca vitripennis. Lineage (NCBI taxonomy): Eukaryota > Metazoa > Arthropoda > Insecta > Hemiptera > Cicadellidae > Homalodisca > Homalodisca vitripennis. The sequence continues at coordinate 25,990,702 of NC_060211.1, forward strand.
GGTGTATTCAAAGGCCACGAGAGCAAAGAGATGAAATTCCTCTGCATGAATCACAAAGGTTCACCAACTCGTGGAGAGATTTGTATCAAGGGGAGTTATTTTAAGTGGGGAGTAAAGTTATGAGCTGGGGAGGCCAGCCTACTCGCCCAGCGCCGCGTGAGCCAAACGCTAAATGCCGCGTTTATCCTAGCATTTACACTCCTGCCGGAAAAATGGGGATACAGCATCAAGTTGTGGTCTTGTAACCCTCTACTAGAGTCGGTATTTCACATAGATGTAAGTCATGAAATGCCATGTTTTTGAAGTTAGTGCATTTTTAGGTTAAATGAAAAGTAGGTTATTTTGCTTATAACATATTAATGTTTCATTTATTAAAAATTCTTATTTACCAATTGGTACTACTTAGTTTTATAATAGTTAAAGGGAAATCCAAGTGAAGTATTGGATTTTTGGTAACATAGTTATTGTATGCTATAAATTTGAATTTGAAAAAAAACTACTTTTTGAATTTCTTTTTTTGCGTCTGCCCAATTTTAGAAACCCCATGGATTATCTAGTAAATTTATATGTAGTATGCGAATCGAAGTTTGTTCTTTATTGTTCAAAAATAAAGTATGGGAAAGCTCACTTTTATAAATAATAATTTTCATCCTTACATATTACATTTGTATGCTAACCGCTTCAGATTTTGAACGAATGAAAGAGGGGAATGCAAAGGCAGAACACATATAAAGATTACTCTATCTATTTATAGTGTAACACAAAAGTAGCCATGTGATTGGCCATCAGTAAAACATAAATTCGTACTTAGTTCTTAAGGTAGTAAAAATATTATGACGTTTATTGGTGGTATATATACCTGATTCAACAAGTTTAAACAAAAGTAGAAAGTTCAGCTATATCTCAGAATAAAATTCAGGACCCCTCCAAATAAGAAGATGTTAGAGTGTAATGTGAACCGCTCTGTACAGACTTCAGGTAATATTGCCTCCATAGTAGCTTGGTAACAATTCTAGTCCATTGTTTGAACATAGAAACAATGCCAGCACTGTAATAGCACGTTTTAGATTAACTATAGTGATTATATTTAACTTGTGAACTGCTGAAACAAAATTGAAACATCCGGCTATAATGCATCTGTATAGAAACTCTAAAAGTCAGAGCTCCTACAAACGAGAAGTTATTAGAGTGTAATGTGAACCACTCTGTACAGAATTCAGGTAATATTACCTCCATAGTAGCTTGGTAACAATTCTAGTCCATTTTTTGAACATAGAAACAATGCCAGCACTGTAATGGCACGTTTTAGGTTAACTATAGTGATTATATTTAACTTGTGAACTGCTGAAACAAAATTGAAACATCCGGCTATAATGTATCTGTATAGAAACTCTAAAAGTCAGAGCTCCTACAAACGAGAAGTTATTAGAGTGTAATGTGAACCACTCTGTACAGACTGCAGGTAATATTGCCTCCATAGTAGCTTGGTAACAATTCTAGTCCCTTGTTTGAACATAGAAACTATGCCAGCACTGTAATAGCACGTTTTAGATTAACTATAGTGATGGTATTTGTGAACTGCTGAAACAAAATTGAAACATCCGGCTCTAATGTATCTGTACAGAAACTCTAAAAGTCAGACCTTCAACAAACTAGAAGTTATTAGTGTGTAATGTGAACCGCTCTGTGCATACTGCATGTAATATTGCCTCCATCGTAGCATAGTACCATTTCTAGTCCATTGTTTGTACATATTAACGTTTCATTTATTAAACATTCTTATTTACCAATTTTTACTACTTAGTTTTATAATAGTTAAAGGGAAATCCAAGTGAAGTATTGGATTTTTGGTAACATAGTTATTGTGTGCTATAAATTTGAATTTGAAAAAAAACTACTTTTGGAGTTTCTTTTTTTGCGTCTGCCCAGTTTTAGAAACCCCATGGATTATCTAGTATATTTATATGTAGTATGCGAATCGAAGTTTGTTCTTTATTGTTCAAAAATAACGTATGGGAAAGCTCACTTTTATAAATAATAATTTTCATCCTTACATATTACATTTGTATGCTAACCGCTTCAGATTTTGAACGAATGAAAGAGGGCAAAGGCAGAACACATATAAAGATTACTCTATCTATTTATAGTGTAACACAAAAGTAGCCATGTGATTGGCCATCAGTAAAACATAAATTCGTACTTAGTTCTTAAGGTAGTAAAAATATTATGACGTTTATTGGTAGTATATATATACCTGATTCAACAAGTTTAAACAAAAGTAGAAAGTTCAGCTATATCTCAGAATAAAATTCAGGACCCCTCCAAATAAGAAGATGTTAGAGTGTAATGTGAACCGCTCTGTACAGACTTCAGGTAATATTGCCTCCATAGTAGCTTGGTAACAATTCTAGTCCATTGTTTGAACATAGAAACAATGCCAGCACTGTAATAGCACGTTTTAGATAAACTATAGTGATTATATTTAACTTGTGAACTGCTGAAACAAAATTGAAACATCGGGCTATAATGCATCTGTATAGAAACTCTAAAAGTCAGAGCTCCAACAAACGAGAAGTTATTAGAGTGTAATGTGAACCGCTCTGTGCAGACTGCAGGTAATATTGCCTCCATAGTAGCTTGGTAACAATTCTAGTCCATTGTTTGAACATAGAAACAATGCCAGCACTGTAATAGCACGTTTTAGATTAACTATAGTGATGGTATTTAACTTGTGAACTGCTGAAACAAAATTGAAACATCCGGCTATAATGTATCTGTATAGAAACTCTAAAAGTCAGAGCTCCAACAAACGAGAAGTTATTAGAGTGTAATGTGAACCGCTCTGTACAGACTGCAGGTAATATTGCCTCCATAGTAGCTTGGTAACAATTCTAGTCCATTGTTTGAACATAGAAACAATGCCAGCACTGTAATAGCACGTTTTAGATTAACTATAGTGATGGTATTTGTGAACTGCTGAAACAAAATTGAAACATCCGGCTCTAATGTATCTGTACAGAAACTCTAAAAGTCAGACCTTCAACAAACTAGAAGTTATTAGTGTGTAATGTGAACCGCTCTGTGCATACTGCATGTAATATTGCCTCCATCGTAGCATAGTACCATTTCTAGTCCATTGTTTGTACATAGTAACGTTTTAGATTAACTATAATAATGGTATTTGAGAACTTCTGAAACAAAATTGAAAAATCCGACTAAAATGTACTCGTATGTGTATAGAAACTCTAAAAGTCAGACCTTCAACAAACTAGAAGTTATTAGTGTGTAATGTGAACCGCTCTGTGAATACTGCATGTAATATTGCCTCCATCGTAGCATAGTACCATTTCTAGTCCATTGTTTGTACATAGAAACAATGCCCGCACTATACTAGCACGTTTTATATTAACTATAGTATGGTATTGGAGTACTGCTGAAACAAAATTGAAACATTCGGCTATAATGTATCTGTATAGAAACTCTAAAAGTCAGAGCTCCAACAAACGAGAAGTTATTAGAGTGTAATGTGAACCGCTATGTGCAGACTGCAGGTAATATTGCCTCCATAGTAGCTTGGTAACAATTCTAGTCCATTGTTTGTACATAGAAGCTCTGTGCTTATGCTATAAAAGGCAATTTTTATTGTAAAATAATAGGAATAATATGATTTTGTATGAAATATTTTAATGTTTAGAATATAATAATCGCTAATTAATAAAATTTTTTGTGTTAAGAATATCCAGTTAATATATGGGATCTATGTTAGCCACATCAAAACTAAATTTTTCAATTTGTTTATAATGCTGCATTTCTATCTCATGCGTTTGTGTTTAGACCCAGTTAGAAGTTCATTCCTTTATGTAAAATTTAATTTGTTTTATGTTCGCACACTTGACAACTAAAATTCTGTCTTTCTTTTCTCTATACATTCATAAAAACCATTTTTAGGAAGTAGTACATAGACGAAATTACATTCTACGATATCTTAGTATTTGAACTTAATTGGCGAATGAAAAAAGTATATTGCTAACAAATTTATGTACGATTATAATATTTTTGAAACATAATCTGTTGTATCAGTTTTGTACTTCATTTTAATTCACAAGTCAAACTTTATTATTCTAAAATATTAAGATACAGCGTAGTGGTGCTGTTTTTTATGATACAATTTTTAACACTAAACTAACAATTAGTTGTTGTAGTTTTATAATAATAATAAAGCATATAATTAAGGTTCAAGTATAAACAATACTCTGTTAAAATCACGAGGTTTCACTAGTTATGAGTATATTGTCCAAAATGTTTTCATAGATTGTAGAATGTTTGAACAGACACTTAAGTAATAAGCAAAAAACCGTATATGAAGCATCCTAAAATTAGACACACGTCGTTATTATTTTCCAAAAAAAGGATGATTGATCTTGGCTGCACATCAACTGATAGACCATAGAACAAGAAACGCATACAGTATTGCATATATTTCATTTAACGTATTAAATATTTTGTGATAATTCCAGTTTTTTTATATAATGTAGCATATTTAATTTGAATTAATAAAATTATATTTCCAAACTAAGAATAATTCTTTGGGTCAATGAGTTTGGAAATCTCATCTAACACGAATCATTGAACAAGTTTCAGAATTTGATGTTAGGACCTAGTAGTTATTGTTTCCCAGACAAAAGGTTAACTCATTCACAAGGAATTCAGAGATATGAACGAAGTATGGTGAGTAATATACTATATAGTATATTGCATGTATAGTTTGAATCCTCACATATTAGTTGAAGGTATTGCTGCTAAGGTTTATTGTATTGGCAGCAGAGATAAATAAAGTTTCCACACGAAACTCAGGTGTAATAAATAAGTTAATAAAACTTCCACGAGTGATTTTAACTGGATGAGGGGAGTAACGATGGTTGATGGTTGGGGGGGGGGGAGTCAGGCGCGTGACGGAGCGGGTAAATATCATGTTTACCCAAGGACTGTTGTGGTTATTGTTGTTTTTATAGGAAGGATGGAGGACTAATATACTTGAAAGCAAATTGGAAGAAAAGTCAAACATTTCTTGTTAAGGTGAAGTCCTGTGAAACACAATACATGCAATCACCTAACTTTAATTTTTCGTAAACGATTTTTATAAGGTAATAAAATTGAACAGGTATTATTGGTACAGGCATAAAATGAGGCATCTGTTATTTGGTTTGTATAATAAATTGCGTTCCTCGTATAAAACACTTTCAAAAAATTGTTGTGTCTATGGACATTTCATCTGCTATAAATCCAAATGCTAAAAATTCTGCTCTGGTGGATTTGATGACACGTACATAAACAAAATATATCTCATTTGAAAATATTGCTTAATACGGAAACAGACAAATTCCATTAACAGTGACACCACATTAACCGTGTTGTGTTGACACGGAAAAACCTGCTGAAGCGTTCACAAGTGCTCTCTAGCGTAAAATTTAATCTTTCACTTTAAAGTTTTCAACGGGCTGCTTTAAAGCCCCCTTTGGAAAATTGAGGGAGTTACTGAAGCTTCCTAATGTCACCTCTTGCTTGAAAACAAGAGATTCTACTCTCACTCCTCTCAGACAGGGGAACTGATAAGTACTTTAACCTTAAACTCCCTCTGTAAGGTTCAATTTATTTCATTTCAGATAAAAATATGTACCGTTGTTTAGTTGTATTTTGTATAATACATATTTTCGCAACCCTCTTACTTATTAATGAGTAATATAAATTACATCCGATGATCTTGGAACTAAATTATTGGCGAATTAATACCTAATAGGCACGTGTATTAAATATTGGCAGTCGTGATTTTGTTTTAGGTGAGTTCAACCGAGTCTCTGAATCTGATTTCAACTTCGCTTTTTAGACTTCTAATCTACTACTTTTCACGTTTTCCTACTACAGCTGTAATGTCTAGCCGAGATGTTGACGCCCGCGCTTGTGAGTCGACATTAACGTGAAGGGAAGTCAATTTTTAAGTTTTAAATAATTATTAAGTTCGTATGCAAAATTCCCATAGAACATTGGAACCATTTGACCCACGCCCATGATATCATTTAGTTCATTATCACTCTATTTAGCAGCAACGTGGCAATACATTATTTTATTTTTAACATCTAGAAGTAGTGTTTTTATGTTTATTTGCCACAAATTACATATAAGTAAACTTTGAAAATCGAGTATTCATTACTACGACCTTAGTGGTATCCAACCCCATGTGTTTGGTCCATTTCACAGATATAAATAAGGTAAATACTCACATTTAATTGAAATAAACATATTTCGTATACATTTTTTACTGTAAGGAACTGGACAATAACTGTGTAGCTACAATACACGAGTTAAACTACTGAACAATAACTGTGTAGCTACAATACACTAGTTAAACTACTGAACAATAACTGTGTAGCTACAATACACTAGTTAAACTACTGAACAATAACTGTGTAGCTACAATACACTAGTTAAACTACTGAACAATAACTGTGTAGCTACAATACACTAGTTAAACTACTGTACAATAACTATCTAGCTATAAAATATGTAATTAAACTACTGTAAATATATATAATACATGCATGCAGACCACTGTACAATAACTGACGTTTAATAGTTAAATTAATATGCCTGGCTAACATTTTTCAGTACAAGTTTCTGAATTGCATGAAATATAAATGTATTATGAAACAATTTTAATTCATTACAAATAATAAATCCATTTCATTTTATCATTGTTTAGCCTCTTTAATTTTATGAATACAATGCATGCTTTTAGGATTGCTTTTAGATTTGCGAAGCGTATTAAGGTAGTGAGGAAATCTGTGATCTTAGTCTCGTGTTGTAGATTACAGGTCCCTTGCGGTCGATGAAACTCCAGAGCTTCCCACTAGAGTTTATACCGTTGTCCTTTAAATCCTTCCGTTTCTCAGGTATATTTTCCCCTAAATTTTACAGATTTCCGGGAAACATTATCTTCTATTTATTTCTATTAAAAAAAGTTTATTTTAGGATAGGACTTTTTAAAATCTTTTAACAGTTATTTAATGAAATTAATTCTCCGGCTGCTCGTATTTCACAGCAATTGGGTTCTTGTTTTGTTCGCCTTGTTTGAGGCCCATGGCATATAACCGATTCAGTTTATTTCATGAGCCTCTCTATTTCTAATCCAATGGATCTTAGCAACCTGTCACGCCGAGCTTCTATAACACTAAATATTAATTGAACCTTTCATTTCACGCATCATTGCCATAAGTTGTTGCTTTTTATTCTGTAACCCTTTAGCTGTAAGCTTTAAAGGCCCCAGTTTGAGGAAGGTCCAAACCTGATCCTTGGTTAAAAATTCAATAGGTCAAATTCACTGGCAATTGAATGTGCAATCTTCACACTATTCGTTCAGGCTTTGGCAAGAATGTTAGCACTTTCAGAACAAAAAATTGAGCCGACAGAGACTGCTTCAGCTCATTCAAGTCCTTTAGATGGGTGTCTTCTTTGGCAAATCTTGCCACACGTAAATGAATTTTCTCGAACTGGTTATGAAAACAAAAGACTCTTAAATTAATCATCAATGCGGGTCCCCTTCAACAACCGAAAGAAGCTTCGATACTGACATCTGCAGAAAGGCTTTAGGACAAGAGTCAGAACACAAAGAAAGGCTTGTATCACCTAGACGGACTAAAGACGGAGAAGAAATTTAGTTAACGTATATGGCATTAAATTGTAAAATTTTATGAAGAATCTTAAATAAACTTAACGCAGTACAGTCGAAAGCATTACATTGCTTTAAATTAATCCAAGTTAATTTATAATTATATATTTCTATTTTATATCCTCTTGTACAGCGTTCGTTCTTTATTGATATCAAAAATTTTTCAATGTCTCCAGAAGCTAATTTGCAGGGACATGCTCATTTAACTTATGCTTCTTTCAAAATTATTTACATACTTCATAAATTGTAGCTTATTTTATTACGAGTATTTCCTAATAATTCAATCATTTCGTGTAATAAACGCACACGTCATGGAAACGATAGAAAGCTTCATTATGGAATGATGTATTTCTTATTTATATTAAAAAAAGAAAAACTAAAAATTGTAAATTCAAGTCAATTTACGCCACAGTGCTTTGCTTGAATCCCATTCTTATTACTGTAAATAGATTACATAAGTTCAATACCATGTTATGAAATATATTTACAAACATGGTTTCACAGAGACTGTTTGTTAAAACACACCTCTATATTTAAAATAAAAACGTCTGTATGTAGTTTGCATTCTATTTAAGTAATAATTAGATTCGAACAATACAATATTTATAAAATGTAACAATTCCTTTGTTTATTAATATAAGAAGATTATTCACTTGTTAGATCTTGTCAGAATAGGTATTACTATATCTTACTGCTAACCTAGTTGTTTGCGATGTAATACCCGGTAATGACAGGGGTATTTTGAAAAGAAGGAGGAGTTAGCTGCAGATGTATCTAACTAATAGCGGCGATTTATCCTGACACACATCTCGGCCGCCGCTGAATGGCGTGGTAATGTTGCGATCCTGGAGGTAACTGCTCACAGCTACTACTGGTATTGTGAATAGAAGGAAGAGTTAGCTGCAGATGTATCTAACTAATAGCGGCGATTTATCCTGACACACATCTCGGCCGCCGCTGAATGGCGTGGTAATGTTGCGATCCTGGCGGTAACTGCTCACAGCTACTGCTGGTATTGTGAATAGAAGGAAGAGTTAGCCGCGGATGTATCTAACTAATAGCGGCGATTTATTCTGACACATATCTCGGCCGTCGCTGAATTGCATGGTAATGTTGCTATCCTGGCGGTAACTGCTCACAGCTACTACTGGTATTGTGAATAGAAGCAAGAGTTAGCTGCAGATGTATCTAACTAATAGCGGCGATTTATCCTGACACACATCTCGGCCGCCGCTGAATGGCGTGGTAATGTTGCGATCCTGGAGGTAACTGCTCACAGCTACTACTGGTATTGTGAATAGAACGAGGGTTAGCTGCAGATGTATCTAACTAATAGCAGCGATTTATCCTGACACATATCGCGGCCGTCGCTGAATGGCGAGGTAATGTTGCGATCCTGGCGGTAACTGCTCACAGCTACTACTGGTATTGTGAATAGAAGCAAGAGTTAGAATATGTGGATGGATCTAACTAATAGCGGCGATTTATCCTGACACATATCTCGGCCGTCGCTGAATTGCATGGTAATGTTGCTATCCTGGCGGTAACTGCTCACAGCTACTACTGGTATTGTGAATAGAAGCAAGAGTTAGAATATGCGGATGGATCTAACTAATAGCGGCGATTTATCCTGACACATATCTCGGCCGTCGCTGAATTGCATGGTAATGTTGCTATCCTGGCGGTAACTGCTCACAGCTACTGCTGGTATTGTGAATAGAAGGAAGAGTTAGCCGCGGATGTATCTAACTAATAGCGGCGATTTATTCTGACACATATCTCGGCCGCCGCTGAATTGCATGGTAATGTTGCGACCCTGGCGGTAACTGCCCATAGCTACTACTGGTATTGTGAATAGAAGGGTTATCTGCGGATGTATCTAGCTAATAGTGGCGATTTATCCTAACACATATCTCGGCCGTCGCTGAATGGCGAGGTAATGTTGCTATCCTGGCGGTAACTGCTCACAGCTACTACTGGTATTGTGAATAGAAGGAAGAGTTAGCTGCAGATATATCTAACTAATAGCGGCGATTTATTCTGACACATATCTCGGCCGCCGCTGAATGGCGTGGTAATGTTGCGATCCTGGCGGTAACTGCTCACAGCTACTACTGGTATTGTGAATAGAAGGAAGAGTTAGCTGCGGATGTGTCTAACTAATAGCGGCGATTTATCCTAACACATATCTCGGCCGTCGCTGAATGGCGAGGTAATGTTGCTATCCTGGCGGTAACTGCTCACAGCTACTACTGGTATTGTGAATAGAAGCAAGAGTTAGCTGCAGATATATCTAACTAATAGCGGCGATTTATTCTGACACATATCTCGGCCGTCGCTGAATGGCGAGGTAATGTTGCTATCCTGGCGGTAACTGCTCACATCTACTACTGGTATTGTGAATAGAAGCAAGAGTTAGAATATGTGGATGGATCTAACTAATAGCGGCGATTTATCCTGACACATATCTCGGCCGTCGCTGAATTGCATGGTAATGTTGCTATCCTGGCGGTAACTGCTCACAGCTACTACTGGTATTGTGAATAGAAGCAAGAGTTAGAATATGCGGATGGATCTAACTAATAGCGGCGATTTATCCTGACACATATCTCGGCCGTCGCTGAATTGCATGGTAATGTTGCTATCCTGGCGGTAACTGCTCACAGCTACTACTGGTATTGTGAATAGAAGCAAGAGTTAGAATATGCGGATGGATCTAACTAATAGCGGCGATTTATCCTGACACATATCTCGGCCGTCGCTGAATTGCATGGTAATGTTGCTATCCTGGAGGTAACTGCTCACAGCTACTACTGGTATTGTGAATAGAAGCAAGAGTTAGCTGCAGATGTATCTAACTAATAGCGGCGATTTATTCTGACACATATCTCGGACGTAGCTGAATGGCGAGGTAATGTTGCTATCCTTGCGGTAATTGCTCTTGTCTATTGCTGGTATTGTGAATAGAAGGAAGAGTTAGCTGCGGATGTATCTAGCTAATAGCGGCAATTTATCCTGTCACATATCTCGGCCGTCGCTGAATGGCAAGGCAATGTTGCGATCCTGGCGGTATTCGCTCACGTCTACTGCTGGTATTGTGAATAGAAGCAAGAGTTAGCTGCGGATGTATCTAACTAATAGCGGCGATTTATCCTGACACATATCTCGGCCGTAACTGAATGGCGTGGTAATGTTGCGATCCTGGCGGTAACTGCTCACAGCTTACGTCTACTGCTGGCATGAGGTACTTCTGGGCCATTTTCGCCTTGTTATTTTCTGTCACTATTCTTTTAAATTAAAAGAACATGCGACATCGCAAAAACGTGAAATTATATGTTTCGGGAACTTAAGAGAGTCATTGAGATGTCTGCTGTGTGCACAATTCCATATTGCTGGTACCATAATGAGTCAATTGCTATTTCCAACTTTTAATGCAGAAGCAAAATGTCCGAAATGTTACACCCACCCTTTAATATTATTCCAGAGACCAGCTCCGTGACGAGGAACGTGGAAATTTTTTACGAAATAGCCGTTGCGTAGCAGTCACTAACTTATTATTTTGTAAGAAAGCTTCAGTAACAAAAGCAAGATGTTACAGTTGAACTGTCCACTGCTCCATGATTACTGAAATTGCATCAGCTGAGTTTTTTATTGTTGTAACAATCAAGACTCTAAACATGATGACAGTGGAGAAACAGCTGTCAGGTTTTATTGGGCCACCTTTTGTATACAGATTAATAATGATCTAAGTGTATATTATTTGCAACATTGTTCTGAGTGTAATTTTACCTTAGTATTAATTTATGTCACATTTTCCTCAAATAAGCTACACCAGCTGACTATGCACAGTTGACTACACAGATCGGCTAATCGCTTTCTTGCGTTTGATTGGTCGGAGATCACGCTTTGTTTTATAGGGTAGCATTGCTTCCACGTATTTCTCTATCGAACGGAGTCTCTAAACTAATAATGGTTAACTATACCGGTCTCTTTATCAAGGTGTGTGGTTTTCCCTCTCGTTCCCACCACTTTCCGTTTACTTAACAATTTCGTGCTGCAAAATCCCTTTTTTGTCGTTTTTACTACTTCGTTGGAAGATTCGTTTCATAGTCGTGTGTTCATGGCCATTATTTGCCTGCGCTGAAGCTTTGGACGAGCCGAGGAATTGTGATGGAGGTAAAAGAGCCGATGACATTTGGATATTCTATAAACTGTGATGTCTAAGATCACCAGATACTATTTCATGCGCAAAACCCGCACTGCGTGTGCCGTGTGAGACTCTTCGTTACCGGAAAACAAACAGCTTCATTCCTTCATGATTAATTTCAAACCTATTTCACACATTTGTAAACGTATAATATCCGGCCCTCGTTGCATAGCGTTTCAATAAGTTGTTTGTATATTTGATTGGTTCTATCAGGCCTACTCACTTATAATATTGCATTTCGTCCTTTGAACCTGATTTTATTCTGAACCTTTATTAACTCGTTTATACGACAATTCACTGTTTCAATGTCAATTTCACACTAATACACATGTTTGAAGCTCAAAAAAATCCACGATATGCGTTGATGATGATTATAAAACAGTTATAGACTCCGCAACTCATCTTAAGTCTTTGATGAATATCACCATAAATTTTTGCGGTGAGATAAAAAAAATCAGAACTTTATGTTCATACGCAAACTGTACTTAATGGTACTGTCAGTCTTGGAAAAACCCAAATTTTGAAAGCAATGAGAATCTTTAAACGTGAATATTGATATTAAATCCATATGAAAATATTGCTGCATCTTTGCTTTAAGTCACTATTTTTAATATGGAATACTAACCATTATTTTATGAATCTTGAATGGCGGCAATTAAAACTTTTAAACACTAAATACATAAAAAACCAGCAGTTACCTCAAGAATTACAAGAATAAAGTTGTTTAGAGAATAGTATTAAAATTCTAACGACACCAAATGTATTTAAATTGAATAATAAATAAGATTTAGAGCAAATTTACTGTGACATGACCGCCATTTTGAAAATACTAATGGTAAATTAATGATATTTTTCAGTAACTGGCCTTGTCTTAATAAACATTTGAGCCAAATTTGGTATAACTTAATATATTATATTTTGAGATATAATTTTTTTTTAAGCACATACAGACAGATAAATGGAAAACTAAGCATTGGGGTCTTATGTTCATATGATGAAATGTGTTTGTCTTGACCTAAGCAATGACATGGTATACCTTTGTCCAGAGAGTTACGGAACACCCTGTATACGTCTTATTAATCTGAAAATAACAATTAGTTACCATAATGGGCAATGGGTTTTGTTAATGCTGTTTAAAAAATATCTCGGTTTACTGTGACCACAAAACATCCCCCTCCCTCCTCCCCTTCTCCAAACATCCTCCCCCGACCCATCCATGTGACTGTCCAACGTCACATGAGTATTGTGCGTCAATTACTGGCACTTTTTATCGCCGGATCGTGTCCAATATCACGCACCAGTTCACTCTATTCAGCAGAATAATTCTGTTAAACCTTTTACTTTTGACGCCATATTTTTCTCTCACACAGAACCTGTCACGTCAGAATAGATCAGAGATAACAATAAACAGGCAGATTTAAGGTTATAAAAAATAACTGGACTTACCACCTTGCGTTGAACACTTTCTTCAACTTGAGAGGTAACATGATGTGAAAGTTATTTTGTCAAACCATATTAAAAACTGTTGCTCTTTGTATGGTTTACTGTTACTAACATTCATGTCCTTGCATCCAGGACACCCTACCATACAAAACCTTCAAGGATGCTTAGCAGCAAGGATTCTTAGCAACAAGGATGCTTAGCAGCAAGGATTATTAGCAACAAGGATGCTTAGCAGCAAGGATTCTTAGCAACAAGGATGCTTAGCAGCAAGGATTATTAGCAGCAAGGATGCTTAGCAGCAAGGCTGCGGCTCTCTAACCGAAAAGTCTATCTAATTGATTTCTGGGGAGGTCAATAAGCTTTTTTAACAGGTTTAGACAGTTTAACCTGTAAACGTTCATTATCATAAATTAAAATCAAGTTGGTGGATGAAAACGCCCCCAAGAACATATAACTTGTTTATTTAAGATGTGAGATACATAGACTTTTAATTGGTGGTTTATCCCAGTTTTGTGGTGTGGTGGAACTCACAATAATGGTGAGTTTCAGTCACATGTCTCCCGTCTCCCACATGGTGAAGTTGTGGGGAGCAGCTGAGTCGAATATACGAGTATTTACTAAGATTAATTTGTATTCCATCTCCGAGAAGTCACTGCAAGAAGTTCCTCAACAGGCAGAAACTGTTAACAGTTACAGGTTACGGCTACATAATGTTTCCCTTTAATGTTGAAGTTCACGTGACGAATTCTTTAAAGTAGTGGATACTGAGAGATATCACTGAGCCAGGATAGACTTCTTTCTGTATGAGGGTTAATTTTATTGACACCAGATGAATCATTGATTCTAGTGCAAAATGTGCCTTCTATGACGAGAGTTCCATGTCATATTTATGTTGAAGTCATCAAATAAACCTGTTTTACAGCATCGAATGGGGACGTAATGCGGAGCTATTTTTTCTTAACAGTCATTTAACGAATTCTCCATTATTGTAAGGGAAAGTCACTGCCATGATATTGAATGTCGTCACACAAACCTTTAAATGAGACGTTATCCGGAAACCGCACTTGAAATGTCTTGAGGGAAGTCACTGTCATTGGCTAAGTACAAAAAGAAACCATGGGGAAAATATAAATAAGGATGTGAACTTTATTTTAATTCTGCATCTTAAAAACACCCTCCAAATCCGTAATAATGTATACAATCAATATAGAAAAGTTCTAGACCGAAAAGACAGATTGCAAATGAGGGGACGTCAATGATGACTGACCTGGGCACTTTTGTAAAGTACATTTTAGGTTTATAACTACATTACTGATGGAGGCCGATTGGAACAAGTCCTATGAGACCCGATAAGATATAGACACGAAAACGAATTGAAAAAAAACAATTTAGATTCAAGAGCTAATAAGACTAAAAATGTAACAATAAAATTTACTGATAGGAGTAAAACCGTAGAATTATTAAACAATTCACGCCTACGTGCAGAAGCTCACACACAATAAGGGCGAAGTGCCAAACATACACTGCCTATTAGGCCATACTGTCACTCAACTCTTGCGATGGAGCAGCTGTGTTGGAAATCTAATAAAATCAATGTTACAACTTGACAACAGTTGTTTTTGTTTCAAATCGGAAACAGTGTTCACAAATCACAGCATGTGGCGTATCGTCACTCGTTATTTTTTTACACTCGATCTTTATCAGTATATAACAGTTATCCTTAACTAATTTTTTATGTATAACATTTTCAGTACGGTAGCGAACATTTTCATCTCAATTTTCCGACGTGATCTTGTATATTATTCTTTGTTTGAAGTTGATTTTTGTGAAGGAAACAGGATTTTTCCGGACATTTGCCATCTTTCAGTCATACAAAATCACTGCGTTTCAAGATTTGCAATCTGATCTCTTCATCAGTTAAGTAACCAACCTTTCATGGAATACATCTATTTCAAATGAACTATAAAACACCTCTTTAAATAAGTTAGTACAGTAACTTACCTATGATGAAGTTTTATTTGCTAGATTAAAACAGATATAATTGTGGTAATAACCTTCTGACGATAATACGTTGTCGAGGTAATAAGTTGTCTAGATAGATAAATGTCAAATATTATCATGATTTTGTGTTGGGCTAAACCAAGTACCAAGTTGTTTGTGTTCCTTCTTGTTTAGAATACTTTCAGTATTCAAGTTCTAGACTTCTAGTCTTCTAATCTCCCCTTTTTGTGACTAAAGCTGCAATTCGAGCCAAGATGCTGATACCGCGGTATGTGAGTTGACATCAACGTGAAGGAAAGTCAATTTTAAAGATTTATGAAGTGATTAAGTTCGTAGGCCAAATTCCATAAACAATTAGAACCATTATACCTACCACCAAGAAATCGTTTAAGTTCATTATTACTCTATTTTAGCAGCAATGTGGCTATATATTATTTTATTTTTACATATAGAAGTAAAGGTAGTATTACCGAGTACAGCTATGGCCCAAAAGCATGAATGCCAAGCACACAACCTGATATCGTTAGAGAAATATCTTCCAAGAAATAAATGAATAGTCATCAGCTCTATTTTTGAGGAAAGTCAAAATGGAAGGGTATCAAAATATAGTTTCCTTCTTGATTAATATATGTCCTACCTTGCCGTACTTAAAACGAACCATCTAAAACGAAAATAAAAATCAACATCAGATAACTATATTCAGATATGATACGGGGCCGAAAATGGTGATTTTCAGTTCTGTACCTGTCCAGTTGTATGACGTTGATTTAAGCTTTAATGGTATGTGTGATGGTTAGTAGTAAGTTGATCAAGCAAAGAAATATATGATCTGAGTAAAATAATTGCCGTTTCAACCTTTAGATACTCTACAATTTCACCCTCTACCAAAACTATAAATGCTGATGTTGCTTTGTGAGCAAATATTTATATACTAGTACATTATCATTCGTCAAAAACCTTATCCAAAATCTTGTACCGATGTTCTGTGAAAGACATTAATCACGATCATAGTATGAGTCTCTTCACTAACTCACTATATTTTGAACTTTTGTAGAATAACCAATTAATTTAGTGTTAAACATCGAAGTGCACTCAATCGTGCAACGAATGAGAACACTTTACACCTATATTATATTTGATTTTGTAGTTTAGGGGTCTCTAATGTCGAAACGATGAAAAAGAGCTCGTTTGGAGCTTCTTTGTTGCCTAATTTTGCAGCCCTACATGACTCCAGATTTTAAGAGTCATATCTGTAACAACGTCAGATTTCAGGTGCTACTCTCAACATTCACACTGAGTCAATTCTCCCCACCATAGCTATGTTATTATAAACCACTCTTAATAAGTTGATATACGAGCAAAACTCTTGCGCGAAAGTAGAAAAATTCAATTGGATCTACCTAGCTAGATACATGCTATATACGTCGGATATGAATTACGAAGTCAAGAACTAGGATTAAAAAACAAAGTATGTAAAAGTGTTTTAAATTCTGGTTGTAATATCCATAGTACGGTTACCATGATGACAGAAGAAGTACAAAATTTATAACAGGATATCAGTATTTAGTAGTAAAAAAGGAAAGGGGCAAGTAATTTTATAAGGGTATATTTTGTTCAAGATACATCCATTGCCTGAAGTTTCTTATACTTCTCCTGCTGGGGTTTATGTTTATTGAAGTCCACGGAATTAACACCTATAGTAAAACTATAATTAGTAATTGAGGAATCCCGCATTACACCAAGAGAGTCTGCTACGTAAGTCTTCAGACACTAAATGGCTAATGTATTTTTTTTACTGTCTGTTCAACATCGATTCCATGTTATATTTCTTTTTTCTTCTTGGCTTTAACAACTTCTCTCTATGTGAATCCAGGCTGACGAAGCCTATTGATCAAAATTTTATACTTTATGGATTTCTTTGTTCTGCCAAACTTGGGGTATCAATATGTCGAGCTCTTAAACATACTCCACGTTCCTATAAAGCACTCGAAGATTTCAACTTGCTCATATTTAATCTTCATAGCTCAGAAATTTCCATGGTCGACGAGGAATTAAAAGTGTACAAATTTACCTTCTCGTGTAATTTAAGGGTTTAACCTCTTTCTTCGTTTATCCAAGGACATAAACATCTTATCCTTTGTTTAAAGTGGAGGAGACATGTCAATGAATGAGCTAGTTTTGTGTAGCCATTCCCTACTCTTCTTTGAGAATATATATTCTTTTCTTTTAATATGTACTTATTTAAGATAAAGATGATATTACGCAATATTTGTTTCTTTTAAAAGAAACTGTTCATATATATGATTACAGAAAGGTTTTGTTACTCAAAATTTGTAAT
Source organism: Homalodisca vitripennis (assembly GCF_021130785.1). NCBI lineage: Eukaryota > Metazoa > Arthropoda > Insecta > Hemiptera > Cicadellidae > Homalodisca > Homalodisca vitripennis. Next base: position 26,008,414 of record NC_060211.1, read on the forward strand.
TTTTCAGGACTATGAATTATTCACAGTGTTGGACAGGGAGCTCTTCTATCGAAAATTAAAGATTGAGTAGTTTTATTTTTATTCTGTCATATATTAATATAGCTTTTATGTAATGGTGTGTAAATTTAAGAAATAACTCTTTCCAGCACTCTGACCTGTAGTCTTGCTAAGAATTTTCCATTATTTTCTTGTATGTACTAATTAGGTATTATAGAAAATAACATGATTTTATTTGAGTAAGCAAGTCTGTGTTTGCACAATGCTGCTTTCATTCGGCCATAATGCACTTTATAGAGTATACGTATGGGTATAACGTCGAGAATAACAACAAAGTGTAATAATAAGGACATAAAGCCACAACTAATACCGGAGTCGTATTAACCCTTCGCTCAACGGTATACGGCGGGGCTTCATATCTGACGCTATCATTCACAACGGTTTACGAGCTATAATATAGAATCGCCGTGCCGCGTACGTCGTACGTTCCGTAATCCGCACTTTTCGCTCCGTAATTACACGGCACGGTACAGGCACGGCGGAGTTGCGTGCCGTATATTTCCGCCCTTTGTAAAACAAACACCACGGGATTTTTCATTAGAGATGTTACACTGGAATAAAACCGGGAAGAATTCGCAGGGATGAATACTAACTATGTGGCGACGCGATAGAGATAACACGGGGTGTGGGAGGGGAGGGGGAGGGGGTGCCTGGTGGGGGTAAGGGTGGAGGTGGCGCGCTCCTCACGCTCAGAGCTGTGTGCGCCACCCTCGCGTCGCGACGCCCATGAGTGTCACGTGTGCGTTTCTCCTACTTCTCGTCTATTTATCCTAGATTTCAACTATTAGTCCTTTAAAAATTTTCAAAAAAAATTTAAGAAAAATTTAAATATTTAGCAAGTATAACACTTAGTGGTCCCGGATGGTTGGGCCGATTTAGAAACTAAGCCTTCTGATAGTTTTGCAAAATTTAGTGCTTATTGACTACAGTCTGTGGATAGATGTGTCAGTGCTGTGTCTAGGTTTGTGCCCAGATGGGGGACAGCAGTTACAACTCCCCGGCTCGCAGTGTGGGGGAGCCCGCCTCCCTACCTGACTCCGAGACCGAGGCCGAGACCTTGGAGTTGGTAACCGAGGTCCCGGGCTCCCCTGACCAGACCATCATCGACGGCTGGCTCAAGTTCCGCGACCTCAAGAAGGTGAACTATTCAACATATACATAGTATAACACAGTATACAGAATTGATTTAAATATTTTAGTGCTGTTTCATATCTGTAACACAAATTATAATTAATTTATTAATGAAAGTTATTTTTTATTTATTTATTTTTAGGGTTATATGAAAAAAACCTAAACCTTACAGGGTAAAAAAAATCATATTTAAAAACTTTAACCATACTCTGTAGCATAGTAAATAAGCTATACATTTTTTAAATTAAATTAGTGATACGAGTAAGTTAAAAACTACTAATCATACAAATAATACCATCTCCATGATCCATAATCTATAATTATAAATTAAAAGTAGCATTCAATCGTCAGGTTGGAAGTTTGATTAATATTTTCAATGCATGAATTCTATGTTTTTTTGTTTTTCTAAGCCAAATTGGAAAAGCCATCACCTTAGCCAACCATTCTACAGGGTTTTTTCTGTTCTCTTCTAACCCTCAGCTTCAGCTATGTAGGCTTCGATATACACTGGTTTAATTTCAAAGTACACACACTGTTTCGTGTCTATACATGATTGGCCCTCGTCGGGATTTGAACCCGTGATCTCTAAGTTAGAGAGCCGAGACTATAACCATTAGTCTATGGACTCTCCTGAGGGTTCTTTTTAATCAATAATTGACAACCACTGATTAGCGTAAGAATAGAAAAGAAAAACTTAAAATGTGTTTTTTGGGATAATTCGAAGTGTAGTTAAATATACCAACCCTCAAATGTACAAGTCGTTAAATATGGATTATAATAATTTCAGGATTAATAATCTGGAACTTTTAATATGAGGTTTAGTGGTTAATAGTGTATATTGTTCCATTATAGTCCGAAGTTATGATGCAAACATATGTTACGTCAGACGGGCAGCTGCTTAGCCATAGACGGCATCTTGCGGTCGAGGCGTAATTTAATTAATAGTTCAGACTGCAGTTGTCTAACTAGTTGTACCGTGGCTGTGCCTCACAAATTGATTATATCGCATGCAATGCACTACTGCCAGGTCTCTCCTTCGAATTAGTTCATCCCTAATTAACTCCTTTTGTAGAAGTTGGAAACCCTTGCATTTCAAATGATTGAGGACAATGTAACAAATCTAATTTGAACATAAAAGCAATAAATCAGTAAGCCTTGCAGTTTATGTGAAATGAATAATATATATTACGTGGTTATACACAGGAAATATTTTATACGATTCGTGATATGAATTAGGTTAAATAAAATAAAATTTATATTATTTATTTATAATTTGATTACGTCTATGGATGGATAAACATTTCAGACACTTTTACTTAACTGAGAGAGATACCTGATTTGCATCCAAATAATAATTAATAGACATCATTATTTGTATTGGGTATGTAAATAAAACATTGCATTATATACAAAATCAATAGGAGTAGTAAATCAACTCCATATTTGCTATTTACAAAGGTTCAAACTAACGAGAATTCCCCATGGAGGACGGTATGAGTAAATCAATAAAACGACTTTGTGATCCTGGCAGTGATGTCTAGGACCTTATCCTGGACTTCATTATTTAAAGCTATTTCGTTATAGGATAAGTTGCATATTAGACGGACTCCTTCCTGTCAACATTTCAATTTGAGATTTTTTATTTAGTAGTTCTGAACAATCTATTTTATATCTTTTAAATTTAAGCTAAAGTACATTTCATTAACTTTTATTTCCCATTCACAAACAAGTCAAAAAAGGTTAATGCAGTTCTTAATACGAGTAAATACAATCACAAAAAGTTATTAAATATATTATATTCTTTTTAATAAAGTAATAAACATTAATTAATATGTTCCTTTTCGAACATTGACATACTATTAATTAAAAAAATAACGGAAAAGTTCTATAAGTGTGTTCTACAAAACTTTAATTTCGTTTAGTTTTTCACCAGTTTGTAAATTTTCTTCCTCTTACTAAAAAAACCAAGTGCAATTTCGATTGAAAGGCAGTATGAAACTTTCTTTCATAACAGTGGTTCTTGATTCTTGGATGTAATAATGAAGTGAAATGAAAAAAAATTTGGAGTTGGTACTAAAATATGAAAAATAGGAAATTGTTAGATTACAAGTAAATATGGCCGTGATTGGCGCATAAAATTAGGTGTTTAAAAACTGAATATAATTGATTTGTTATGATGATGTCATTGGCTGAGCGTTCTATTGGCTGTAGCGTTCGTGAGGCTGTAAGAATTTCATTCACGTCCGTCTGCCTGTCTACGCACGACATCTCGAAGACTGGCAGGACTGGCCCATAGACTTATATGTATATGTATGCAAGTATTTATACATAATAATATATTTATATATATATATATATATATATATATATATATATGTATATATATATATAATTTCAGTAAACATTGAATCACAAAAAGTACTTGCTCCGCCGGGAGTCGAACCCGGATCTCTCACTTGCCGGGTGAATGTGCTACCATTACACCACAGAGCCCTCACTTTTCCGATTCAATTATTTTGTATTTGGCCGTATCTGTCACATATGCGTTTAAATAAGCAAACTAACATATGATCGGAAGACCAAATACCTGTCAAACGACTTTTATTTACATTAAATTGTATAAATGGCAATAGCCTTATTTAATTTCAGTAAATTTATATATATATATATATATATATATATATATATATATATATATATATATATAAAACACTGAATTTGATGATGACGCATGCCATGCTATGGGACTTGGCTGAGCGTTAGCAAATAGTTTTACATCGGTCTTGTAAACAAGTTGGTGCTATCGCATTCGATCTAAAATATTACCAAATAACACTAGTAGCTTACTCATACAGTAAAAAGAAAAAAATAGTGTAACAAACATCCATGGTGAATGTTGCTAAAGTTTGATTTTAGCGCTTTCTTAAGTTGTATAATCCTCGTTATCTCACGGGATCAATTAAACTTTAATCACAGCTATGAAATATAACACAATGAACAAAAACTGTGAATTGTACCATGTTGTTACCTCGAGAATCAGCCCAAGAGATAACATCTGCAGACTTTAAATTTTGCATGAAGCTTTTACATATAAAGAATGAATTCTACACTGTAGACAGACACAATCCCTCTTCTGTCTGCCAAAAGAAGAATGTAAAAATTTCTTCCCTGCTCATATGTCGGTAGGAAACCTCAAGAACGAAATGAGCTTTACACTTGAAATATTGCATGCAACCGGAGCAAATCCACGGCGTGAATTCGAAATCAAGCAATGTTGGGGAGATACCCATTTACGAAATTTCACCCCTTCCTTACAGAGTTATTCTGAACGTAAGAGGTAATATATACACAAAAGTATAACCATATGCACATAGTCACGTTCAACAGGAGGTATTGGGTTGCATTCAAAACCCTATAGGAGTAACATCACCAAATCCGAGTGGAGACGGAGAGGCCTCTGACCAAAGAAAGTCTCCTCATGGATCTTCTTACTACTAATATCTTCACAGAGTCGGCATCCTTCACGAGAATCCGCTCTGTAGAATGTGTGATGATACCCATTTACGAAAGTACACCCCTTCCTTGCAGTGTTGTGCTGAACGTAAAAGGTAATATATGATCATAAGTATAAACATGTGCACATAGTCACGTTCAACAGGAGCTATTGGATTGCAATCAATAACCCTATAGGAGTAACACCACCAAAAGCCGAGTGCACGCGGGAGATGGCTCTGATCGAAGAAAATCTCCTCATGGATCTTCTTACTACTAGCATCTTCACAGAGTCGGCATCCTTCACGAGAATCCGCTCTGTAGAATGTGTGATGATACCCATTTACGAAAGTACACCCCTTCCTTGCAGTGTTGTGCTGAACATGATCATAAGTATAAACATATGCACATAGTCACGTTCAACAGGAGCTATTGGATTGAACTATAGGAGTAAAGCCGAGTGCACGCGGGAGATGGCTCTGATCGAAGAAAATCTCCTCATGGATCTTCTTACTACTAGCATCTTCACAGAGTCGGCATCCTTCACGAGAATCCGCTCTGTAGAATGTGTGATGATACCCATTTACGAAAGTACACCCTTCCTTGCAGTGTTATGCTGAACATCATAAGTATAAACATATGCACATAGTCACGTTCAACAGGAGCTATTGGATTGCAATCAATAACCTATAGGAGTAACACCACCAAAGCCGAGTGCACGCGGGAGATGGCTCTGATCGAAGAAAATCTCCTCATGGATCTTCTTACTACTAGCATCTTCACAGAGTCGGCATCCTTCACGAGGATCAGCTCTGTAGAATGTGTGATGAGCAAGATGAAACTGATGAGCACATGCTCTTTGATTGCCCTTCAATAGAAAGGGAGCGGTATGCCATCTTTGGTGGTTTGGACAAGGGTGGTGAATTTCCCCAGGAGGACCTGATAGGTTGTTTTCGGCGGTTTGTGGAACTGCTGAAATCATAGACTGGTAGGCCTCATGGTGTTCTTCTAGGGTGCGAAAAGGCCCTTAAAGCTTAGGTGCATGGCAGTAGGCCGCCCCATAGAAGAAGAAGAAGCATGGTTAATGAAATAAATTATCCCACATTCACAATGAACCGTCTTTTCTGATACCGGATAGTTCTAAAAACTCCAGCATATGAAAAGCTGTAGCTTCCACGTTGTCTCTTCATTATTATTCAAAGGATCATACTTTTGAAATCCATATCAACGCTGTAGAATAAACCATGATTGATAGATTTCTGTAGACACTGCACTTCCGTCATTTTCATGTCATCTGCGGTTCAGATTGTTCCTCGAGAGAGCTCCTAATAATTCTCATACTAAAGCTTAATTACTTGCCTCTGCAATGCGGATTACTTGATCAGTATGTGCCTATAAATTACTATATTCGTCAAGGGAATTAAGAATATAATTCTTAGAGGGGATCCTATAAACCTCATTAAGTAGAATAAAACCATTACCAGGGCTGCGGGGGCTGCGATCGGTCATGTAATCGTCCTCCTACTGTGACCACTGTTCATCGTATCTTATCCTTAATCAAGCCTAAATTTAAATTAATACTGTTAGCAAAGTAAAATTTAGCTTTTGCAATGCGATCTGTCAAATATATGTGGCATACGACTGTCCAACTATGTGTTCAATTTATAAGAACACTAAGAACTTCTGTTTTAGTGTTCTAGTGACTATGAATGGTTGACATTACTAACCTTTCAGGCTTGGATATTACGTGGGCAAACACTATAAATTGTTTTAATATATTTACCTTACAAGAATTCATCGAAATATACAGTTTTAAGCTATAAAGAAATTGATAAAAATTAGATTATGGTTACGTTTTTACCATTTAAAATTCTTTAATACTTACGAGATGTGTAAAAATATAGAATTTTCCAAATAACAGCCATGAATGATATAGGCATATCCATGATATGCTTATATAAGCGTGTCATGGATATTTTTATGGATGATATAAGCCATGGATGATGCCAAGTATCAGCCAACTATACGCTAAAAGTTAACGTATATGTAAACCCTCAACCATACAACCATGCTTTTATATATAACAGCATAAAATACTAAAGAAGATTCATTTAGTTAAATTAATCACTTTTTTTATTGATTTTGTTAAATTTTTATAGAAGAAATAATAAAAATACAGGTAGTAGATATTTTATTTTGTTTCCGACTATCTCTTTAGTAATATTGCTTACATATCGATGGTAAATGTCAAAATATGTTTACGGGTTGAATAAATTTGGAAGAGTGTGTGCACTATGTTTTGTGACTTTATGATTTCTTATTAAATAATCATAAATAATGGCTCAATAATATAAAATAAGTTAACTACAACGGTAATATGGTTTCTGGACCTTAAAAGCTTTCTTAGATAAAATGTATTAAAAATGCTGACCACAATAAAATTCTCACATTCACTTTGTAACAGTGTTATTTTCAAGATTGTAAAAGGTATTCAGTATTCAGCGATCACCTTGTATCAGCAATGTGGATGGCAGCAGCCAATCGATATCTGCCAAGACCATGTGAGGTGCCGCAGTTCGCTCCAATTAACGGCAAGATTGGCTCCTTCTGCTGCAGTCAAGGACACCCGGATTGTGGGTGTTCTGTACAATACATAACTGAGTTATTCCGTACTGAATGGGGGATTCTTTATGAAAAGTATTAGGTATTTGTATTTGGATTGGAATTACATTTTACTTCCCAGAGTATTTGGCACAGTAATTAATCTTGCCATAATTAGTTAGTCCTTAGATTAGATAAAAACTTTTAACCTTATTTTAGAGATAGCGATAAGAGTAGATAAGAAATAAACGTCACTTAAAAACTGCTCAACAGTTATCAACAGCCACTCTGGACTCCAGAAATAACTTTTTTGTTATCGCTGGCCACGAGATTATTCAAATATCGTGGCCAGCGAAAACAAAAAAAAAAAATATTTATAGAGTCCAGAGTGGCTGTTGATAACTGTTTTTTTCATGTGGTCAGTTTTAATCCACAAAAATTATATTTTTTGTATATGTTGGTAATGCCTGATGGAAGAAATCATTATTTTATTTTATTTTGACTGCAATAAATTTATATTTATTTTAAGGAAATTAGTCTCTTCGGATTTGCAAAAAACATTATCTATAGGAGTTCTATATGGACACTATTACTGATTGGGCACAATACATTTTGTTTCTGAAAAATTTGCTCCAGTTAAAATTAAATCCCACTAAGATTCAGACTGTCAACGTGATTTTTCATAAAACAGTATCCATGACAAAATTACGTTATTTAAGTAGTGTGGGACAATTTTCTTTCCAGAATTATTAATACCCATTCTCATGCTTCCTTATGGCACTTTAAAACAAAAGTAAATATGAAAAACGTTTGCTACGACGATGAAAAATGTAAGAAAGATGTGTTTTAGTGCGGCCGCGAAGAAAGCATGGGTATCCCCATTAAGTATTTCGATTTTAAGACTTTCAGATAAAAATGAGTGGTCTTTCATTAGGATATCCTTACAGGAAGATTTTTTATTCTGGTAAAGTTTAAGCATATTCTGTATATGAAAGTCAACTTCTTTGATATGCCTGATAAGAAACCTTGGATTGTGATATAGATGATGGAATTTCTCTGTTAAATGCTAGGAACACGGTGAAGCTTCCTAGCTGCTTCGCAAATTAACGAGCTAATTTAAAATACCATTGAGCTAATTTAAATATTGCCTGGCTCAGAAGTTCTTTACCAAGCTTGATAGCCATATTAAGTCATAATTGCAACTCACTACTGACTCCTGTTTAATGTTTGATATTGACGTTGGAAGGTTTGATAGGATAACAGTATTTCGGACATTTGCCATCATTATAGGTTATGAAAGGTATAACACAACGTTTCGAGGATTGGAATCTATCCTCTTCGTCAGGTAGGGGAGGTATTAATACATACAAAAATAACGAACAGAATGGAGTAGACGTATTTATTTCTGGATGACATTCATTAGTAGTATAAGGTCCTACATATTTCTCAAATCTCAGAACCCATCGGCATGTTCTTATTTAAGTTTAAAAACAGTTTAGACTGAATTTGCTATCGTTCTATGCAAATTCTATCGTTGCTATCGTTCTATCTGATACAGAAAAACAATTTGGTTCTTAAAAATTATTTTGGCTCCTAACTCCTTAATTTTAAAGTTAATTTTAAATAAAACAATTTAATTTACGTTACAAAAAATGACAGCTAAACGTTGAAAAGTCGCCGATAAAACAAATACACTTTCAAATTTTATTTGAGAAGGCAAAGTGAATTAGCACCAACATTGAAAAACCTCTTTGAAACGCATTGTTAAGACAATTTTGTTAAATTATTTAAAGCATGTAACTAAATAAGTCTCTCTTGGAGTTTATTTGTTTCCTCTCATGTTCGTATTTAACAAAAAAGTATGAACTTCTATGTACAAATTGTCTTTAAATAATATATTTTTCTATATGCTTTAACAATTTCACACTTTGTATATTATTAATAATTGATTTGCGCATAGCCTAGTATGATTGAGGACCTCCACAAGGGACAATATTACAGCACAATGTACAACATACATTCAATTTAGTGAATGTCAGAATCTACGATGTCTAGACGTCCAATTGTATCGTATTGGTTCTGCCACTTGCCCTACATATGGTGTGGTCGCTTCTCCATCATACACACTTTTATTCCTGTCTAACAATACTGTAATTTCTGCAGAAGCAATTTTGGTTCATTTCCTTTTACAAAACATCTAATCCCACAAAGAAACTAACATTTCTTTGTTTTTCTACTATTAAAATTGATTGCAAAATTGATAGTTTGTAATCTTATTATTTTAGTAATTTAAATAAATAAGCCTCATCGCGGTTAGTAAACTATGTTTAATTGAATTGATTATTATAAAAAACTACTTGTATAGTTATATTTGGTAGGTTAATAACATAAACTTTAAAATTGAGAATTGATTTTTCCAAGTGAATTACTGATAAATGTTTATTTGTTTTAAAATTGAAATTGAATTTTGTTATTAAATAATTGTTGTTAGTAGTTTAGTAATTATACTATCACAATTATTTGTAATAATATAAATATTTATAAGTCTTCAATGGCAATGAGGGCTTTTTTAAATATAGTCAATTATAGACTGAGGTAGAACGTTATAAACATTTATCAGAACCAGGAATATAAACATTGAAAATCTAGCACTGGAATTTCTCTTGACCTTAGAGGCATTGTAACTTCACACGATTTATTTTGAAGGATCATCTAGCTTCACTTACTATCGTGGTCTTTGGGCACAGGAATAACCTGCCTTTTGGAAGTTCTCAGTTTCTAGGGACATTGGTTTCTGATAGGGATTGGAGCAAATAATCTCTAAACGTACTCCTGACCTAGCATTCCTAGAATATTATGTTCCATCAGACCTCTTTAATAAACCCCCTTAAATTTGGGGTCTCCATTAACTTATATTATAATCTGAGTCAAACATTCTTCTAGAATGAATGGCAATCCTATAAAACTTAGGTTTAGTAATCTCCATTTTCAAGGAGCTCCTGGCATCCAGTCTTTTTAGCATCTGTGATCACCTGGCCTCTGGAGTCTAGACAGCTCCTACACAGAAAAACTTCTAACCTTTCAAAACATTCAAGTCACTCAAACCTCCTTTTTTGGAATGAATCTGGTAGTGCCTGAGCATCCAGTTAGGTAATAAAGTAACTCATGTTATCCGAATCATGCTGGCCTTACAATGAATCCACCTCAGCTTTCATATAGTTTCTTTTTCTTCAACCCTACGATTACTAAAAGTCTCAGAACTTGAGTTACCACCACTCTAAGGGAGAGGAAACTCACCCTTCGATTCAGGGAGGAGTTTAATATACTCTGTACTTTTAGACTTGTGAGAGCCTTTGGATCCAGTTTATTTCTACGTAAACACGAGACTTTTGTGAGTCTTCTTCGTCTGAAAGCTCCCAGCCTTGAGGAATTTTTGGAGTCCATAATTATTTGTCCAATCGAAGTTCTCGGTCCATGGAAGCTGCAATATATGGGAGCTAAGTCATCTGGAACGTTGGAAACTTCTAGCCTCAAAAAGCGTTATACAATATCTGAAAATGTTAGGTATTATACGTTTTCGGATTGACCAGGATTCTAAGGCACTCGATGATTATGTAATTAAGGTTTATCCTTAAGATGAAAAAGGCAACGCACACTGCGTTCATCATGAGCCAGTTTATGCTCGCCGTACTTACCTTTGCCATTACAAATGAAGCAAATATATTCAAATTCAGTATTAAACGTAGATATGGGAGTAATCTATGAAAATAAACACTTTATCTTTTAAATACTCAATAATAATGTAATCCTAAAATCTCTATAATTAAATAAATTTATATTAATAAAAAAGTTAATAAGTAAGTAATCAAGTGATTTTTGGAAAATCTTTAAGTTAAATGAAAGTGATTTGTGCCTCAAGATATAAGTTTTTTTAAATATTAAATACTCTGGTATATTTTGATTTCCATACACTCAATTGTAAGCATCAAAAGATATAGGACTGGCTATTACACAGATCTTTTATGGTGAGATAAGAAATTATTCGGTTATTTAAATATCTTGCCAGTTAATCTCCAAAAAAATATTCTACATTATTGTTTCACTCTTGTTTGTGCTATAGAATGTTTAGTAATGTTGATAGAGTTATTTTACATACACTGATTGAGTTAAATCGATTAGCAGATAAATAAAAATAATTTTAGTTTCGTCCAATAATCACTTTCACAAAAAGGAACGTTTTATATGATGGCTGGAAAAACACGTTAGCATATAACGAGATTTGGCGGAATAGTGTAAATAAAAGAGAGGGCAAGGGTTTCAACTCGTTCAATACAGCTGATGTTTTATTTACTGAGCAGACATGGAGTCGTTACATGATATTGTTGTTTGGTTTGTGGAAATATTTACGTATCCATGCGGGGCATGTCAGCCGTAATGCGCAGGATCCTCTCTGTGAGTCTTGTACGAAAATGGAATAGCCCTGTTTTGAGTTAACATTTAATCCTGTTAAGCTGTTTATACGAGTATTTAGAACACTCACTGTGTGGGAAATTTAAGAACTCACAAACGAGAGAGGCTTTTGATGTGATTTAAAAAAATAAATATTATGAAGCAAAATTAAAGGTCTAATTAATACAGTAAATATTAATCTTTCCACTACTCGAGAATTTTGGAAACAGTGTATACAATAAAGTATTAAATAACAGTTAATATATACTTTTATGCTCATCTACATCCCAGGTGAGTCTAACTCGCACCAACAACCGTCCTCCATCATCCAATACCTTCTGGCCTCCTTCTTCCTGGACGTCTTACTTGGCTTGTCCGCCGTCTTTCTTTGGGTCTTCCCAACTGTCTTTTCCACTTGAGCTTCCCAATTTCTGTTTCCTTGAAAGGTGACCTTTGCTCTCTTCTCAATTTGTCCATGTAATTCTCCTTTTTTTAAACGTGCTACTAAATCGAAACTGTTATCGCTTCGTAAATCTATTATTTGCTTAATCTACATACTCCAATCTCCATACGGAGGCCAAACATCCTTATTAAAATCTTGAACAAGGAGCTTATATTGGTTTCTTATTTTAACAACTTCAACAAAGAATCATAGCCATCAATACTGTAAACTTTTCGACAGCAAGGCTATCTTCGTTCGACAGTTCAAAAAACTACTCTACAATCAAGTTCAATATTTTATGTAATATTTTAGAAACTGTTTGCTTAGCCTGTGTTACGCAGAATAGTTTTCTTCCGTCCCATAAGAATATGAAACCATGTATAATTTATAGTTATTTAAGAAGAAGGAAATTAAATTTTTTCAGAATATTAAATAATTTTGTTTGTAGAATGAGTATTTTATCAATACCCGATAATGGATTTGAAACTGTCGCCATAGGATGGGTCATGGAAACTAAGAACAGACAGGAAACTAGTTTCTAGTTATCTAGGAAGACTACGGAGTTAGCGTGAGTAATAGTCTTATTCTTAGTTGGCTTTTAACATGGAGTTTTCCTTTTGTTTATGAATTTGACAGCTATTATTCTTAATACATTACTTAACTTTATAAAAATTTACCGTTTTTAACTGGAGCAATACATTACTAAAACACTATGGTTTAATAATATCTTAAACCATAAGATGGCTTACGAAGGAAGACCAAAATAAATTAATATATCGTAATAGCAATATTTACACTCCGTGTGAACCGGTACATGAAAGGCGTTACACAAGTTGCAATAAACATTATACGTACACTGTAAAATAGTGCAACGATATTGTGTACACATGAAAAAGATATGTTACTACTATCCGTAATGCACAGACGTGATGGCTGTAACAAGACGCTAGGGGGGGGGGAGGGAACGGGTCACAAACAAGTGAAGGGGTGCGAGAGTGTTGTCGCCGATACAGATCACATTGACAATGTATCAGGAGATCAGCAGCTCAGATAAAACACGTCTGTCAACAAACTGTCTTTGTTGTCCTTTCAGCTAAGTGTTTGCTTCTTTCAAACCACTTCGTCTTAAGATTATGTTATTCTGTATAGTCGCTTAAAGCTCATATAATTAAATTGTATGCCTAATTCTTTGAATAATAAAACGTGTTTTTATATAATGTTTCCTTTGTCTCGTAAAATCTTTGTTTACCAATTCACAGTCACTTCACTATAAACGCAGTATGATAAGTTAAGATTACAAAGTTTTATTTAAAGAAAAGTGAGAATCAAATTCAAGTCAGAAGATATACAAGAAGGTATCTATATCTATACTCTGAATGTAGTTAAATATTGTAGACCCATCTACAATAAGCAAGAAATATAAACATCTAACTATAATTTCAACTTTTAGCTTATAAATTACTTACCAATTACTTTGAAAGATCATAAATTAAATTATAAATGTATTAAGACTTAAATTTAAATGTAATTTATATGTCTACGATAGTAATAGGATAATATGTAATCTTTTATAATGTAAGCTATGAGTGAAAGTAAAATAATTGAAACTTCAATAAACAAATCTTTATAAATTCTGCAACTAGACATTATATTTACTTTACACTATAAAACCACAATGTTATGTACATAGTAAACACACATTACTTCATAACAATACATAATAGTTACAGGCACGACGAAAAACTATTATACCTGATCTAAATAAATCTGAGTGTTTTGATCTAAATAAAATTGTTAAGTGTTAATATGTATAACGTTTTAGATTATATAAATGTTGAGGTTAATTAAGTAAAAGAAAATAAATAACATAAAGGTACAAACTGCGATAAAAATTGTACCAATACAATACTTTACGGGTGAATAAATAACAACAACGAAATGAGAGAAATTGAATACTGAATACGAAAGATCTTCATCAGCGTCAAGGATTAATTACCCATGGCTCCTCGTTCACCGCGTTTGAAACGCTATAATCATTTAGAACAATTCTATCATCTCGTAAAATAACAAATATACACACTTTTACTAATATTAATATACTATTACTACTAAACACACGTACTTATATATTTTACTAATAAATTATTACTAAATACTGGACTCTGCGAAAGAACATATAATCGTATGACTAATACAAGAGTTTAAGTGAAATTAATTTACTACAATATAATATTTTACTGCAATTTTAATAAATACTAGCGGACCCGGCGCGCTTCGCTGCGCATTTCAATAAGTTTCCGCGGCTTCGCACGCAATTTCCCGTTGAAAACAGTACACTATATTCACTTATTTATTTTCTATCACATTCTATCACATTGCTGAGATAATTGATAGTCGTTCCTTCGTGAGCTTCTTGGGCGCATTATGAAGGTATGTACCACATTCCTGATACTTCTGTCAAAAAAAAACAATTAAGGTTGATTTTATAACATTCTTTATATTTGTAGCCAACGTAAGATAGTAATTATGATATCTGCATTGCTCTTCTGATCAAGCATGAGCATGGTTTATATTAAATAAATATTGCAGTTAAAGGTGAATTTTTACGTCAAATTTGAATTGTATTATCTGGATAGTAAAGTCTATGTTTAACAGTGATTGCAGAAACAGTTTAAACAACATTTGTCGTTTCTCTTAAGCTTACTCTATGCTTTAAAACTATAAGTGTAGTAATTAAATTATATATAAATATATTTTTTGTCGCATTATATATGTTTACAAAGAACAGCTGATTAAAAATTTGAAAAGACTCTTTCACTTAATAACATATGTTTGCTGCAATGCATTTCTTACGGGTATTTCTGTAACCAGTGGGGCGGAATCCTGAATCGGGAAAGGGATAAAAAGTATCCTATAACCTTCTACAGATCAAGACGAACAAATTAAAAAAAAAATTAGGCGAATCCGTCCAGCCGTTTGTGAGTGATGCTGTTACACACGAACAGTTTCATTTTTATATAATAGATTAGTAAAATTATTGTGAATTTTATGATGTAAAATATGTGTGGGAAAGTGATGATTAGGAATGTCACAAACTAAGGGAAATTAAAGTTTAGGAATGTTTAGTTTGTCATAGGTTGTCTTTAGTTGTTGGAATAGTAAAATCTGGAAACAAATTTAGGTAAGGAATTTAAGCTTTATTAGGATGAATTTACGCCTGAAAACTATTCTGAGCCAGCTATGGTCACTGGAAGAAATCTCTATTTCAACATCACCTTTCGCGTCATCCGATCTGGTCCGTGATAATAATTTTGTGTACATCTGATGTATTACATAATCTACTAGAATGTATAAACTACACAGCATTGAATTTATTTAAAAAGTATTATTTCAGTATTAAGATTACCTCTATTTACATCAACTAGTTGAACCTCGATAAGCAAATTTCTAAGTGGGATGTAATTAACACCTTATGTATGGCAAGTTGAATGGTGACCTTATGTCACATGATATTAAGAAACTTTCGAATTATTCACTGTATGAAGTTTTCACTTCTAATTAACCTTTAATTCCACTGAAATAGACCTCAGGCCAGGCTTCTTGTTCTTTAAATACATTGGGAAAATTCTGTTAGATGGTGAAAAATCCCCAATAAATTACGATATAATAGAAATATTCAGCCTACTCCCCAATCCTTATGCCCATCCTGGAAGCTTAACCCTTCCAACAAAAACGTTACCAACTAACCTTCTGTCCAATCCTTTT
Source organism: Homalodisca vitripennis (assembly GCF_021130785.1). Lineage (NCBI taxonomy): Eukaryota > Metazoa > Arthropoda > Insecta > Hemiptera > Cicadellidae > Homalodisca > Homalodisca vitripennis. The sequence goes on from NC_060211.1 coordinate 26,024,351, forward strand.
GCCCATCCTTGAAGCTTAACCCTTCCAACAAGAACGTTACCAACTAACCTACTTCCCAATCCTTTTGTCCATCCTGGAAGCTTAAACCCTTCCAACAAGAACGTTACCAAATAACCTACTCCCCAATCCTTTTGTCCATTCTGGAAGCTTAACCCTTCCAACAAGAACGTTACCAAATAACCTACTCCCCAATCCTTTTGTCCATCCTGGAAGCATAACCCTTCCAACAAGAACGTTACCAAATAACCTTCTGCCCAATTCTTTTGCCCATTCTGGAAGCTTAATCCTTCCAACAAGAACGTTACCAAATAATCTACTCCCCATTCCTTTTTTCCCATCCTGGAAGCTCATGCATTTCCACACGAACGTTAAAAAATAGCTTTTATTTTAACTATAGAACACCTCAAACTTATCTTGAGGTCTGGGATAACCACAAGTACTTCAGCTATAAAAAAGAACCACATGTGTTACATTAATTAATGTATGCGAAACAATTTGATCATTTTGCTCTCTTTTAAATCAATTGTTTTTAAAATCATTCAGGAAGGAAATAAATCGCAATTATCTTCATTGTGCATTTACCATCATGGCACATTTTAGGATTTTGTATCAAATGAAACTTTTGAAAACAATATTTTTTGTTCAAAAACTTCTTATGATGCGAGAAACCGCCAAATGTATAAGAGCATTACACATGATCAAAGTAGGCTACAATAATTCATTTTTAATTTTGAAACAGTATGTTAATTTTAAAAATAAAATAAAATAGCGAAATACAAAAGGTGTATGTTATTAAGGATATTTTGCTTTAAGTGATTAATTTCATTGTTTATCATAGCTCAATGTTACACTGTTACACCAAGGTGGAATATTGAGAAGAATGGTGGCGGAAGGATAAATATCTGTTACGGCATCTCACAGTGTCAGTTAGCTGTGACGTCAGATAGCGTAACACATCCATCATTGTGTCTTTGAAACCCGACACTTGTCTTTCCTCTACATGCCAGGCTATTCAGTTTACACTGGTAATACCCGTAACGATCGTTTATATCCAGATAAACGATACCAGGCAATGTTAGTAGTTTCTTGTCAACTGTCAATTACAGTTCATCGTAGAAGGAGGTCTTCTTATTGAAAATCAATTTTTACACTTATTACACAAATTAAGAATTATTACAGATTGGTGTGTTTCATTTAAAGAAAATAATATCATTTATAGGATTTTCAGCCTATTATATCAGGTTTATCTACATATAAATGACTTATACTGACGTATACTATATACACAACCTAATATTCATTTTTAAACTAAAGGTCTAAAGTCTAAATTAATTTTTCCTTTGCAATAAAAAGGTCCGAATTTGTTTTGTATGAGCAACCCATATATATATATATATATATATATATATATATATATATATATATATATATATATATATACCGTGTGAGTTTTTTTTAAAGTGATCCAATAGCTAACTTTTTAATTACACGACTTAGCACCACACTTTAAATTTGGAACTTGCTCAATTTTAAGTTTCACTCAGGAATACACTTTCAAATTTTTTGACACACAGCTCAATTGGCGAAGACGTTTTAATCAGGGTACAAAGAGTGCATGTGCAACGACTCAGAAAGTGAATTGAGACAGAAGGGCGGCACTTCGAACATTTGATTTGAACTTGTAAAGTTACTTATGCTATTAGAACTGGTCCTTTGTTTTAGGATTCCTATTACAATAATAATTGTTTATGTAATTTTAAATGTGTTCAATAAATTATGTATTCTTTAAATGTGTTTGTTTAACTGTGATATACCTAAGTCGTTGCTTCTGAAATCTTTTTTATCTCTAATCATTTTTTACTAAATATTTAGTCGAAAAGTTAAATGAATATCAAAGCAAAATGATTAATGCTCAGCGTAAAATACGTATAATATCAAAACACACACATAACAAAACACTAACAACACATAAAACTAACATTGATTAAGCGTGCTTTAAGAGTTCATGCCACTGATGATGAAAACTTCCAGTCCACGTAGCTCCTGATCCATTAGAGATAATGAAAAACTCTCAATAGCAAAAATATCTTAAGTTTTAGAGTAGAATCTAAAAACAACATAAAATACACGGTGTTCCATAAAGAGAATTTAAAGTTTGGCCACCATATTGGAAAATGGCGGCCATCTTCAAAAAATTTGAAAGTGTATTCCTGAGTGAAACTTAAAATTGAGCAAGTTCCAAATTTAAAGTGTGGTGCTAAGTCGTGTAATTAAAAAGTTAGCTATTGGATCACTTTAAAAAACTCATCCGGTATGTATATATATATATATATATACCGGATGAGTTTTTTAAAGTGATCCAATAGCTAACTTGTATGTATGTATGTATGTATATATATATATATATATATATATATATATATATATATATATATATACATACATACATATCACCAGGGTCTGGCGCAGATCAAGTCGTAAGGTACTATACTTTTGTACTAGTACAACTTTCCAAGACCTCTTGGAATTATACGGGTTAGTGTCCTGCGACAAAAAACACACAAAAATCAACGTTCTAAGAAATTAATCTTGGAGTAGGAGAGTAGAATGGAAAATAATTTCTTTACCCACAAACAAAGTTTATTTCAATATCAGATATTAACATAAAAATGAATCGAATTTTTTGCATAGACTAGTACGAAGTAGGTCCTTCATAAAATATATTTTTATCTCACTCAATTTACTGTATGACAGAGTCAACAAACGTCTAAACGTCCAGCTGGATTGTGGTGGGTCTGCTATTTAACCTAAATGATATGCAATTACAGCCCACAAACTTCTTTTTAGAATCTGTTTGCAAACCAACAGCTTGTAAACTTACTGAGTGCCAGAATCCTCTAGACGTTCAGTTGAATTACGTACAGAGGCATTGATTATGCTTCTTGACCTGAATAAGATGAGATTACAAATTCTTTCAGTCAGAAAAGGAAGTTAAGAAAACCGATTACAGTTCTTTAAGAGTTTGAGGATATTCAGGAAGGATAAGGTAGGTGGTATAGACACCACCCTTCTTTGAAATCCCATGTTTTATCCACTATTAAGAGGGGTAAGGGGAACTATATCTCTGTCCATCATGTTATCAGTGATGTTATCCACCCACCTCCAGTCAAATATTGCGTGGGATGCTACTTAACCCCACATGTTAAGGCTTGCCAAAACCTTTACCTCGAAGGGTTATATACACTATGTAGAGGGATAGTAGGAACTGTCATAGTCATGTTGTCAGTAATGTTATCCACCCGCTTACAGCCAAGGTAGTGGGGATATTTACTCCCTCGAATCTACTATGCAAAGGGATAGTAGGAACTGTCATAGTCATGTTGTCAGTGATGTTATCCATCCGCTTTCAGGATATTCAGGAAGGATAAGGTAGATGGTAGACGCTACTCCCTTTAACTTGAAGGTGACTTACTCTCAGTATCAATCATGAATAAGAAGGGATATTCTTTCAACTAGGAAAAAGGTCTTAAAAAAGTCAAATGTTGTCAGTGATGTTAAGAGTTTCAGGATATTCAGGAAGGATAAGGTAAGTTGGTAGAACGCTACTCTCTTTTGAAATCCCATGTTATATCCACTGTGCAGAGAGATAGTTGGAACTGTCTTAGTCATGTTGTCAGTGATGTTAAGAGTTTCAGGATATTCAGGAAGGATAAGGTAGATACGGTAGATACGCTACTCTCTTTTGAAAACCCATGTTATATCCACTGTGCAGAGTGATAGTTGGAACTGTCTTAGTCATGTTGTCAGTGATGGTTCGAGTTTCAGGATATTCAGGAAGGATTAGGTAGATGGTAGACACCACTCTCTTTTGAAATCCCATGTTATATCCACTGTGCAGAGAGATAGTTGGAACTGTCTTAGTCATGTTGTCAGTGATGTTCGAGTTTCAGTATATTCAGGAAGGATAAGGTAGATGGTAGACGCTACTCTCTTTTGAAATCCCATGTTATATCCACTGTGCAGAGAGATAGTTGGAACTGTCTTAGTCATGTTGTCAGTGATGTTCGAGTTTCAGGATATTCAGGAAGGATTAGGTATATGGTAGACACTACTCTCTTTCGAAATCCCATGTTATATCCACTGTGCAGAGAGATAGTTGGAACTGTCATAGTCAGGTTGTCAGTGATGTTAAGAGTTTCAGGATATTCAGAAAGGATAAGGCAGATGGTAGACGCTACTCTCTTTTGAAATCCCATGTTATATCCACTGTGCAGAGAGATAGTTGGAACTGTCTTAGTCATGTTGTCAGTGATGTTAAGAGTTTCAGGATATTCAGGAAGGATTAGGTAGATGGTAGACGCTACTCTCTTTTGAAATCCCATGTTATATCCACTGTGCAGAGAGATAGTTGGAACTGTCTTAGTCAGGTTGTCAGTGATGTTAACGAGTTTCAGGATATTCAGGAAAGGATAAGGCATATGGTAGACGCTACTCTCTTTTGAAATCCCATGTTATATCCACTGTGCAGAGAGATAGGTGGAACTGTCTTAGTCAGGTTGTCAGTGATGGTTCGTTAAAAGTTTCAGGATATTCAGGAAGGAATAAGGTAGATGGTAGACACCTACTCTCTTTCGAAATCCCATGTTATATCCACTGTGCAGAGAGATAGTTGGAACTGTCTTAGTCATGTTGTCAGTGATGGTTAAGAGTTTCAGGATATTCAGGAAGGATAAGGTATATGGTAGACGCTACTCTCTTTTCGAAATCCCATGTTATATCCACTGTGCAGAGAGATAGTTGGAACTGTCTTAGTCAGGTTGTCAGTGATGGTTAAGAGTTTCAGGATATTCAGGAAGGATAAGGTATATGGTAGACACCACTCTCTTTTCGAAATCCCATGTTATATCCACTGTGCATAGTTGGAACTGTCTTAGTCAGGCAGTGATGGTTTGAGTTTCAGGATATTCAGGAAGGATAAGGTATACGGTAGACACCACTCTCTTTCGAAATCCCATGTTATATCCACTGTGCAGAGAGATAGTTGGGTCACTGTCATGATGTTAGTGATGGTTCAAGTTTCAGGATATTCAGGAAGGATAAGGTAGATGGTAGACACCACTCTCTTTTGAAATCCCATGTTGCATCCACTCACTATTAAGAGGGGTAAGGGAAACTATCTCTGTCCATCATGTTATCAGTGATGTTATCCATCTGCTTCCAGTTAAAGAGTGCGTGGGATGCTACTTACTCCTTCAAGTTGTCTTGCAAAACCTTTTATCACCAAAGGAGCCTTACACACTGTTACTATTATCCTAAGTTGAATCTGCATACTTACATAAACACTTCAATCCCCAATATCTCGACATTTGCTGTAAGTAATATTCAGGATCATCAATTTGCAAAGCTAGATAGAATTGAAAAATCAGTTTTTGCTGGACCCAGTATAGGTTCTACTGTCTGCTCCATTAAACACTCTTTGGGTAGATTACATTCGTCAAATCCCTGATTGGAATTTGGCTTTTAAATAACGCCCATAGTTTAAAAATACAAATTTACTCAATGCCAGATTCTCGTACGTCTAGACATCAAAATGGGTCGCAGACTCTGTTACTTGACCCAAATAGAAACTAATTGCATCTCTGGCGATTTACTCAATATCAGGGTCTACAGTGACTAGACGTCCAGTGGGTCGGTAGTGTTTCGACCACTTGACCTAAACAAGGTGTAATTAAACACCTCACACCTCTAATCAGTGGTTTAATTACGCCAATTGAAATAAAATTCGCAATTTTATTTTCTAACAATGTGTTCCTTCTGTCATATTTTGTGCAAAGAAATGTAAATAATATAAGATATTTTTCTTTGTCAATTTCAAAGTTATTTTTTTGGGTAAAATTATTTAAAACTTGGGTTCGGTATAAACTATTTTATTAGTATAATAGGGTTTCACACATTTGCCATCGTGATATAGTACAAAATGTGTAAAACAACGTTTCGGGGATTGAAATCCATCCTATTCGTCAGGTGAGGATATTATTAGTTCATTGAAATGATTTTCTTCCCTTTTTTCTTATTTCCAATCGTTATTACCAATCTTACACAAAGTGTTTGACTGGAAAAAACAATACAATTGTAATGGCAAGTGTTGTAATAATTTAATAATTACTTTAAAGAGTGCTCTGTATTTATTAACTTAAAACACACCATGTCATGAAGAAAAATAAAATAACAATGAGTTTAACTCATTGACAATAACACATTGAACTCTAAATGCTGGAACACAGTTTATGGGAACTATTATGAAAGTACAGTCAATAAAACATTGTATTTAATTAAAACCAACTGTCCCCAGGGGTCAGAGGTTATCAATGCAATGCCAGAATAGATGCAAAACCTCGTGTTTTATGTATTTTCCGTATTTGTTTGTTGCAGACTAGTATTGTAAATATGATTTTAACTAAAGCGGCTGCAATTTAACGGATATTCTTACTAAAAATACAATTTTGCATTCGATGTTTTATTAATGATATTAAAGCTTAATTATACACTCAGTCTACGGTAACATTTTATATTTTGTTATAATTATTAAACAGTGTAAGTTTTGTAGTTAAATCTGATAATATTATAAGGTAATAAATTGGAGTAGAGAATTATATTTGTTTTTTTAAACTAAAATATTTTTTATAATAAACTTTCCTGGGTCAGAACTCAACAAGGCCTCGTATATGTCAATCATTTGCTCTATGTGACACAACTGAAGTTTAAAAATGGAGGCTGATCTCTGTTCTCTTGAATAGACCCAAAACCATATTTTTAATAATAATGTGGCCTTTCTCAGCGACACACCAAAAACTGCTGAGAAATTTATTCCTCCTTGTTGCAAATGTGTTACACTCCGATGTGATGTGTTACATCTGTTTCTTATGTTTAACAATATAAACGGCATGGGAATCCTTGCAAAAACACAATACTTATCGAAAATCCGTCCGATGATTGGCATGACTGGTACTAAGTCTAACTTTTTTCCTTGGTTAAGGAAGAAGGCGTTTGAGAGTGCAACTCTGGGGTCTTTAACGAAACTTTTCCCAAAGTGTTGACCAGGTTAGAGACGGCGGTTTACTCTTCTTCCATGGCAATATGTTTCACTGAGGCTATTATCACCGAATAACTGGATTGATAAGGGAATGCCATAGTCCCCCTTCTTGACTAGAGGATCTGCCCTAATTTCTGAAGAATCCCAGATAGGATTCTTCTGGTTATGTGATTTGTTTAACTTTGGCTATTATGACCGAGTGACTGGATGTTTAAGGTCCAATTAGGATTTCATAGTCTCCTGGTAAATTCCACATACAACCAGTAGCTGATATGGGGCCTCAAACCATAGGGAGGTCCAACGAAGTGTTAGAGGGTCTTAAGAGACTACTCTGTTCTCCTAAGCACATTCTCTAAACACAATTTCAGCAATTTCAGCTTTTGATTTGTAATAAAACAAATATCTTTACTTGTTTAAATTCAGCGAAAATGTTGATCTTGGAGAATACTTCTGTGACTTTTTTCTGAGAATATATTACAAGACACCACAACGATTCACAGTCAAAAGGTTTAGGGACTCCTTCAATGGAATCTATGTCGTCCACATTGCTCTGGATAAGATAACTCCTGCGTTAAATTTCTTAAAGAAAGACTCCCTTCGTGTAGCACTCCGCTTCAGTTACGTGAACTGCATAACTCGTATCTACTGCGGAAACCCTTTAAAAATTGTTACATGGGATATGTTATTAATACGACTTTAATGTTGTCATTTTTCGATATAAATCAAAATTACTATTACATGTAACATTAGCCTACTAAGTTAAATATGCAAACATAGAGTTTTAAAATATTATTTCTGTTGATTAAAATTAATTTATAAATAAGTTAATACTCCTCATTTACCTTTCTTTGTTGAAAATCATTAGACCAATTAATTATTTAAAAGGATTCCAAGAATATTAGAACAAATAATCTATAAATGATCTTAAAAGTATAAATGTGTTTCACTCAATAAATGAGTATAGTTTATTTCGTGTTATAAAATAAGCTTATTCATTGTAAAATATCAAACTTTCAAAGCTAAACAAGCAATAAAGAGGCTCTGTGTCAAAATAATTCAAAGTTACGGCGGAAGAGTTCTTGGCAACCGTAAACTTACCCTAGTTAGGAACTTCTGCAAATAACACCTTGCACAGGCACTGCAGGACAGATTCACAATAAGTACAAGGCAGCACACATTTCTGGACTTTAAAATAACACAAAGACTAAACTGACCCATACAGTAAGTGTTTACGTTCTCTTCCTGAAACTTACAGCCGAGTTTCATTTTAAACATTTTGAAACCCTGTTAATGTTACAGCCATCAAAATATTCATTTCATCAATTAGTATGAATTTGCACAGATTATTGTGTTTTCAGAGGTGATAGTTATTATCTTTAAATTCCTGCAGAAAGCTGTCTGTAAAATATAAATTTAATGACCAAGCATAATGCCGCAATACATAAACATACAGGGTGTATATTACGAGAAAAATTAATCTTAACTGGAAAAAGCAGTAGTATGCAAATACTGAATACAGTACAAGATTTGCAAGGAAAACAGGGTCAGAAACAAGTGAAGGAGTGGGGTGAGTGTGTTGTTGTCTCCGATACAGATCACATTGACAATGTATCAGGAGATCAGCAACTCAGATAAAACACGTTTGTCAACAAACTGTCTTTGTAGCCCTCCAGATAAGTGTTTGCTTCCTCACCAGCCGCTTTATCTTAAAATCGAGTTCACCGTATTTATTTTGTGTAGTACATATAAAACTATATGAGCACTTATTTATTTATCTTACAGTTTTTTTGAATAGATGATCTTTTATGCACTTAATTCGTATTTATCATTAATTCACAAAACCATGCGCTACATTTTTCTCAACTCTGAGTTATTTTTAATTTGCTGAACGTATAAATAAATTTAATAAATTAGATGATTTTATAAGAACTATGAGTGTTTGTGTCTCTGATTAATACATAATATTAGGTTCAATATTACGTACGTGGTTTAATATAGGTTGTGATCCATTTCATCACAATTGAGCATTAATTTAGGATAAAGCACTCATTAAAAAAGTTGTTTATTTCTCATAATTTTAAGGATCCTTAATATATTTTAGAACTGGCCATACAGTTTATTAGAATTCTTGGAACCATATTTAAACAATTTCATAAATTTATTTATTTCTCATAATTTCAAGGATTATTAATATTTCTTAGAACCGGCCATACAATTTGTTAGAATTCTCAGAACCATATTTAAACAATTCCATAAATTTACTCATTTCTTATAATTTTTTGGGAAAGTGTTTAACTGGCCATACAGTTTGATAGAATTCTTAGAATCATTTTGTGAACAAACTAAATACTTTTATATAGAAAAACAGTAACGCTGCAATGATATACATTAAACTCATAATATCCTTTAAGTAAACAATATTGATTTTGTATAATTTAATAAAATGTCTACTTCAGTGGTTTGTTAACGTTTTCATCGCAGAATAGCTTTAAATTAATTTAAATTCTTCAGAGCCTAATTTTAAGTTCAAAAATTGAATTTCCTGTTAGAGTGTTGTTAAATTTTCATAGCAGAATACTTTAAAAATTCGTTTAAAAACTTTGCAGAGCCAATTTTAACACCACAAAGTAATTGTTATTCAGTAAAACTACTTGGATATTTAGTGCGAATCAGTCTACTGATGTGTTTACAAATCACAAAAATGTCATGTTAGTACAGCGTTAGACTGGAATGGGTGGAATGAATGATTGATATCACCACTAACAGCCCAGCTCATGCGAATGTGCGCCAGCCAGGAATGTGTGCGCTGCCGCAGGGTAATGGTAAGTCAATATTGCAGGTACCAAAACAATGTGGTGGTGTTGTGGGACCTGCAGGTTGGGGTGGCAGTGGGGGGAGGGGATGTTCCGTGGTTACAATGAGTACACCAGAGAATTCAGGGTGACTTCTTTATTAAAAGTGTGTGAAATAATAGAAAAATAATCTGTAATTTTTAAACCCTTGTCATTGTTTTTTGGGATACTATAAACTAAATATAAATTTCTGAATGTTTTACTGAAACATTGCCAATTTAAAATTTTGTGTTGCTGTATTTTTAGCCAATAATACTAGCTATTAATAAGAACCACCCCAGTTTGAAAACCAAAGTGAAAATTAAATATTTCGATATGTTTACGCTTCGTAAATGATTATAAATTTAAATTCCAGGATGTCCCTCAACATAACCCTATGGAGGCTCTGATTTCTAAAAGTTCTTGATTATGCTATGGAATATTGGTGCAAAACGACAGTTTGAGCAACAACGACAACCACCAATATAATTTTGTTTAAATAAATTAGTTAAATTTAAGCTTACATATTCATATCATTTTCAAACTATTCTAGATATTTATGGGTGAACAGTTGCTGATTTCATAACGCACTACGTATTGTGATTATACATAGAAGTAAACATAGATAAAATTGAATATTTAAAGAACATTATATATATATTATATATATATATATATATATATATATATATATTATATATATATATATATATAAAAGGTACTTGCTCTGCCGAGACTCGAAACTGGATCCCTCACTTGCCGGCAAGTACTTTTTTGATTCAATGTTTATTGAAATTAAATTAGACTATTGCAATTTATACTAATTTAATAAATGTATGTACATATAATAGAAAAAATATAATATGGAATATATATGTATATATTCATATATATATATATATATATATATATATATATAATAGAATAGAATAGATTATATACGTTCCAAGTTTCAAGTGAATAGGACCTGAATAGAAAGAAATTCAGGTCCTTGTGTGTGTATTATCGCACGCACAGACAGAGTTACAGACTATAACTGCACAACTAATATTTATGGGAAATATTATGAAAATAAAAATATATAATGCAATATAACCTGGCAAGTATGGGAATAAGTTGTTTATAATTATTCCTTTACTCTCTGGCAGTAAAACCTATAAACACGTTGCATAAATTATAATTAAATTCATTTAATTGCTATATCCAAAACAATATATCAGATTAATGTCCATTAATGAACAGTTTGAAATGTTTTAAATTGTAACATATTAAAGTGAGACAATAATTTGTTTTGTGGTTAACCAAAAACTTGCTGCAGGACATTTCTTCCACGTTACTCGCAATGCTATGTTATATACACATAAAGAACTGTGTGAATTATTAATTTCTTCATTATATATACTTTCGTTTTCCACTGCGTCATGTCAGGCATGATAATACACCGTTACACTAAAGTGTAATTTTGAGAAGAATGGTGGCGGCGGGAGGATAAATATCTGTTACGGCATCTCACAGTGTCAGTTAGCTGTGACGTCAGATAGCGTAACACATCCATCATTGTGTCTTTGTAAACCGACACTTAGGCTCTCGTTTGCATGCCAGCCTATTCAGTTTACTCTGATAATGTCCTTAACGCTCGTTTATACCTGGGCAAGGATGTGCTTTTAAGAGTCAGCTGTAGTGATTAGTCTAATATGAATAATTGAAATAGCTAACCTCATTCTTTTACGCCATTATTTTGATAACAAAATCTTCTTATTAATATCAATTTTCTATAGTATTTTTCTGTTACTTTTGTTAATAATCAAGTAAAGTCTAAAATTAAGTCGTTTTGGAATTCAAAAAATAAAATTTCAAACAAATACCTGCATACTCAAAAAATACAAAAAAACTCACATTTTTAAGATGGATGTGTCCTCCATTATTTTGCAATCAACAATAAAAGGATAAAACTATTTAACGTTTACTGTTTTGCTCATGTACTTTCATTCAAGATCATTTTAGTACACTTGACTCTTAATGACGTTATCGCATTATAACAACAATTGTATTCTTGATCATGTGTTCCACAATATATCCATAACGTGTAATACAACTTAGACTATTTTTTTTGTATTTTTAAACTTATAATACGTCCTATATAACCTATTCAGGTATAAACATGAACTCTTCGGTGAGTACTAACTAAATATTGTTGAAGATTAATATTAAATGGAGTATATACATATGGGGTATATACATTTTTTCAAGTATGCCACAGCATAAATATTTTAAGTTCCAGATATACAAATAACTTAAAATAATAAAGTTCATGCACCTTTTTTAAAAGTAAAATTATGTATTTACCAGTTTTAAAATTTTCACAGTTTTTTAAAAAAGCAGCGTTCTTAGTTTTTTAGAAAACATCCTCTATTATCCGACAAAATTGTAGTTTTATGATGTATTTAAAGCCGTATTAAATGATCGTTTTGTTTATTTTCAAATGTTCAGTATAATAATAGTTTAATCAACTAAACTGTTTATCTACAAGCATACTAAGTTAAAATAAAGCGTTAAATTTTTAGATTAAAATTTCTACCGACGTTTCGGTATATACATATATTTACATTGAATAAAAAATGTTTAAAATGTTTTATGTTAAATGTGTTAAATGTGTTATGTGTAAATGTTTTCAACCGACCTTACAGGCCATTCCACTGAGGTGGTGAGAAACTAATAATTGCATCAATAAGTTCAATTGTATGCCATATGTCCCTTTAAAAAGTTTGATGTTTCTACGTTTACTTGTAAAGAACTTTTTTGCACCCTTGTATATATAATTATTTGAAAAAAAAAAACAATAAACAGTACCATTTAAATACATTCTATTCACCGATATATTTTTTGGCAGTTATGCCATGATCATATATAAATAACTAAACTATGAATTTAATTCCGTGACACTAAATCCACAATATTTTATTTTCTCGTTATTTATATGTCATTAAATAAATATCTTGTCAGGTTATGAATATAAATATTAAAAGTCTAAATATTTGTAAAAATTTAGATTCAACTTTTTTGATTTAGTTCTATTCTGATACATCATCCTTACCAGACAGTTGACAAACGTGGAACTACTAATAATATGCTATTGTAAATTTGCCTAAAATAACTTGAAAAATATTTTAAAATGTCATATTAAATACCTTTGATATTATGAAAAAGATTGTAAAATTTGAATAAAAAAAATATTCATGTATTGTAATTATTTTACAATCCCCCAAAATTAATTGAAGAATATGTTTCCAAATTACAGCTTTCTAATACAGCTAATACAGCTAATAATAAGTCACACGTAGGTTTGCCTCCACTAATGTGCTAAACGTTCTTCCCATAAATATAAAGAACAGTACATATTCTTCCTCCTCTACATATCTTGTAGTTGAAGCCAACATTTAATTTCCTTAGCTTAATTTTTCACGATTAAGACTTAAAAAGATATCCATGATATAACAATTTTCTTTAAGAGCACCCGCTCTAATGATACTACATTTGTGTTTACGACCATAAGCACAGTGTTATCATTTCACTTTTATGTTCTTATTTTTTCCTGCAATTATGGTTGACATATCATTTTAAAAAAAAGTTATACTTAGTGGAGCATTCAACGTGACTTTGATTCTTCTTGAGAAATGTACTCGTACTTTTTACTATTGATGATATCACGAAAAGTTAGATATATGTCTTCCTGGAATTATGAAAGAAGCGAAACGATTTTCAATAATTTCTTCTTGTGAAGTGTACTCGTACTTTTCACTATTAAACGATGATATCACGAAAAGTTATGATATATGGTCTTCCTGGAATTATGACAGAAGCGAAATGATTTTCAATCCTTCTTGTGAAGTGTACTCGTATTTTTTACTATTAAACGATGATATCATGAAAAAGTTTGATATATGTTTTCCTGTAGTTATGAAAAGAAGCGAAACGATTTTCAATCCTTCTTGTGAAGTGTACTCGTATTTTTTACTATTAAAAACGATGATATCATGAAAAGTTAGATATATGGCTTCCTGGGGAATTATGACAGAAGCGAAAATGATTTGCAATCCTTCTTGTGAAGTGTATCGTATTTTTTACTATTAAACGATGATATCACGAAAAAGTTAGATATATGTCTTCCTGGAATTATGACAGAAGCGAAATGATTTTCAATCCTTCTTGTGAAGTGTACTCGTATTTTTTTTTTACTATTAAACGATGTTATCATGAAAAGTTAGATATATGTTTTCCTGTAGTTATGAAAAAGAAAGCGAAAACGATTTTTTTCAATCTTCTTGTTAAATGTACTCGTACTTTTGATGAAATAACGGAAAAGCTAAAATTTATTTTTCCTGGAATAATGAAAGGTGTCTCATTAAGAAAATGTATTAACTTACACAAGAAATTATTTTCATTTCCTGTCGTGAATCGTAACTTTTTGACTATTTAAACGATGAAGAACAGGAAAGTTACTATATTTAGTTCCAGGATATATCTTTTCTGGGAAATATGAAAGTTATCTCATTTCTCATTTTAAATATGTTTTATATATATATATATTTACATTAATAACATATTGTTCACATGTACTACATTAACTATTTTCAATTATTATTTGTGAAGCGTAAAACTTATGATTATTTAAACGATGAAGTACAGAATTCTGATTAATTCGTATCAAAACGATTTTCAGTTCTTCGTAATTTTTGACTATTTAAAATAATGAATGACATAAAAGGTTGGATATATTTTTTTCCTGGAATTTGAAAGTTGACTTCATTTTAAATAAATGATTAATGCGCTTCCAAAAGATTTTCAAACTCTTCTTGTGAATTGTATAATTTCGACTATTTAAACGGTGAAGCAGAGAAAATCTAGATATATTTTTCTGGTGTTACGACAAATTAATTCATTTTAAAGATGTGATTAGGGCACATCCAAATTATTTTCAAATCTACATGTAAAAACGTAAACTTTGAATATTTAAACGATGAAGTACCACGACACAATTTTTATTTACAATTTACAACAGAGACACCCGCGTAAATATTTTCATGCTCAGTTGGATAAGAACTTCAAGGACATTACAAGAGTAAACTGAATACCCTGGCATGTTACACAGGAAACAAAGTGTCGGTTTTCAAAGACACAGTGATGGATGTGCGTCCGGCGCGTTACGCTATCTGACGTCACAGCTAACTGACTCACTGACTGTGAGACGCCCGTAACAGATATTTATCCTCCCGTCACCATTCTTCTCAATATTCCACCTTGGTGTAACTCAGTGTGACGTTTAAACAATAATAACTAAAAGGAGTAACTTAATAAAGTGGAAAATCATCAATATCTATGTTTTTATACTGTGTAATTCAGTTCTATTACAAAATGACGTTTGAGATCTATTTTGAAAATAAAAATTATAGTTTTTTGCTGAAATTACTCGATTCTTTGTACTTAAGTTTTTTATTTTGCTAATGTATTGTAATTTTTCAGAAGGTAATTTCTGTATGTTTCATCTGACTCATCACTAGAAATGTCGAGAAAAACTTACCTATGGACATGAAATTTTGCATGATTGTTCTTTCCTATAAAGGCAAATCTAGTTTGAATATGGTGTAAGTAATTTAAAGGGATTTAGCTGAGTGTTAACTCTTATATTTTAGAAACCGGTTCTTTTTGGCAATGAAAGTCACTGAATAAATATTTATAAGCAAAATGAAGTAAAATCATTTTAAATATAAAAATCTAAAATTTTAATATATGTAGCCGACTTATCAGAAGAGATAATCTTATCAAACGTGAAAGTTTGCATTACAACCTCAGTAAAGCCTGTTGACGCCCACACGTGGCGTAGAGTACTTCCCACCTTAAAATTCTGTATTGAATTTTTATATCGTTGTAGTGTAAAACATTTATTCTTAGGAGGTTAAGACAAAACTGTAATTTATACCTCTTCATTTTTTATTGTAAAACACTTAGATTTTTTCATGTCACCTTTTAGACTTACTTACCACATTTAAAACATCCTAACTAGGGAATGATCTAAGAACTAAAATCATTCAAAATAAACGACGCAATAATCAAATTTCTAGCTGGTATTTCTTTTTTCAAATTATTTTTGAAAACTCCAACCAATCACATTACCCAAGAAAAGATAAGTGAAGGCTGGGCTCAATAGACCTTAATTACAGAGGGCTGTTATCCAGAGCCTGACTTTATGTTTGAGTTAAACATGCTTTTGTGGAGTTTATTGCAAACATCTAACTGGGCTCTGTGGGTGTGCCTGCCGCGCTGCGCCGCCGACCCGACCGCGCGCTCTTAACTCGCTAACTCGGTTATCAACAAAAGGCCTTCGTTATCATCTTCCCATTGCCTCCCTTCGTATTTAACTGTACCAAAACCTTGAAGTACTTAAACTCCGGAATGGCCATTTATTATATTATATAAATTAAATGCCATAAATTCGCTTTCAACGGTTGAATTTCGTTTATCTGTATTATACCGAGTATTATTTGGAAGATGTTATCTTTAAACTAATTACTCCAAGCAAAGTCTTAATTTATCCAACTCGCCATTAATATAGTGATTAAGTGATCTAGTTTTAAATCATCTAAAATGTAACACAGGATTAAGGAGTTACTCAATACTCAAATACATTAATAGTGTGCCTTGCAATAAGTCTGTTCTTACATTCATTACATAGTAAATTTCGAATTTACAAAAAATTTATTCAATGTTAACAAAAGTATAAATGAAATAAAAACCAAGTAAACAAATATTAGCAGTAGTGTACATAATTATATTGCCAAAAATATTAAAACACATTTCTTTGTTTGAATTTTGTTTTTTACGATTGAAGGATTGTGAAGGAAACAGGATTTTTCGGACATTTCCCATCGTTCAGTGATACAAAAAAATTTGTAATACTACGTTTCGAGATCTGCAATCTGATCTCTTCTTCAGGTAAAATAACTAACTAACTAACACACATCGAAAAACACAATGGTTATTAAGTGCATGTTTTAGAGTTAGTGAAGTTGACACACAACAAGGTGGTTGTGATTCCTGACTTACGCATGTCACAACGTTCTGGAATGATTTGTTTATTTTTGTATCATGAAACGATGGCAAATGTCCGGAAAAAATCCGTTTCCTTCAATAAAAAAATAACACGGAATTTTCTAGATTATATTGGGTTTTCTTTATTGCTGAAGTACACAATGAAAATTATTCTACTAAATTTTCAAATAATTGTAAATTATAAGCTTATCCACCGTATACCATATTAAGTTTATAGATAAGAGTATAAAAATAATAAACAATTTATATTTAATTTCGTAATAAATAGATAGCATTTTTAAAAGTACAACGGCTATAGGTCTTAAGAAAACGGCAAAATTTATACATGGAATTTAACACAATTAACTTTAGTAAAAAGGTTTTTATAAACGAACACGATTTATTCCAAGAATGTTCCATCTCATTAATGTCATAATATGTCCCATTTCCATATTGGTATAATACGTTTAAACGTATTGACATATTGGCACTTGAAAAGAATGATACTTGCTCAGATGCAGTGGATCATTGCATATATATAAACAATGGATTTGAAAATTGTATTACATTTCACCTCTTGTAACTTGCAAAATTCCAAATACATAAAAAAATCCAAATTTTTACACTGTAGTGAAAACAAAACATATTTTTAGCCTAAAAGTTTTCAAAAATACTAAATATTTTAAACCGTAATTTTGTTTTAATGTCTAGCCACTGTCTGCCATATATTAATTGTATTTATTTGTGATACAAACTAATCTTTTTAGTTGGTATAAAATTTTACTATCTTAACAAATTTAAACTGATATGTCGGAAAGAATAAATTACTCATAAATTAATAAAAACCACTCTCACTCAATAAACTAATTCATTACTTGACATATTAAATTTAAAAAAGCCAATTGATATATTATTATTAATTAATGAGACAGTCTAAGAATAGGGAAAATATAAAAAAATGTCTAGATAAGTGATAACGTAGGTTTTAATTTTTGTAATGACACCAGGTTTGTTATATTTGTCAGGAATTATCCATATCTCAAGCATCCCTCCCCGTCACTATTATGTCTCCCTGTCACAATTTTATACTCCAGTGAAGTACCTAATTAATTAAACTCTGTCTTAGAACAATTATTAAATTAAATTGATTTTCATACTGAAGCAGTCTCACGTAAAACGCCCTTGCCCAGCAGTTTTTGAAGACCTAACAAACTACATAAGAAACCTTGTTTAACTGTAGGAGCTTAAGGAAGAGTGAAGAGAAAATTGAAGTGTGGAAAAGAGATATTGGTCGTATCACAATGACTAATGTGATCCAGTATCTATCGTCACAGCCCGGCGCACAGTGTCACAGTATCTCCTGTCGTGTCACAAGAGTGCCAATGAAATATTACAAGGCGGCATCCGATATATCGCAAGCCTGTGAATCTTTATCCGGCAATATCCCTTCAACGCAGATTCCCCTTCCGACATAAACTCACGAGTGAAAAACCACTTTGCTCTTTGTTAGTTTTATGTGTAAGATTTTTTCAGTTTGATAATTTTATGTCATTCTCCATAAGTGTAAAATGTTCAGTATGGGCGTGTGTGTAAACAAAATGGGTATATCTGTTCCTTTGAGTATTTTAGTCAGTTTAGCTTCTGAGTAATCTGAACAAAACAAAACACAATACAAAACACAATACAATACACAATACAATACAACAATACAAATACAATACACAATATAACAATACAACAAACAATACACAATACAACCATTCCAGAAACAAAACACAACAACAATACAATATACAATACAAAAAACACAATACAATACAATATACAAAATTTAAACACAATGCAATACAATATTTTTATTTTTTTTTACGGTTGTATTTTTGTATTTGTATCATATACAATATTTAAATTACGTCTCAACTCTTGAACTTGAACTTTAATTTATGGGCCAGTACGAGAGTAGAATTAATAGTCCAGAACCAATTTGAATTGATAAGCACACAACCGATTTACGAGTTACGGATTACGATCCCCTCGTATCTTGATATCGACAGGGATATTTCTCCTAGGAAAAAATAAATCGATAGTCGATGGATTTATAATTTTATTGATTTTGAAAGGAGGGTATTAAAAGGGTTAAATATCAAATTGTATTGTTTCAGATCGTTTTTCATATCTTATGACATTTAAAATTAACCGTCAGACTCGGAAACAAATGTAAAACAGCATCAACTGTCCATAAACGCTGACTAATAGTAGGAGCTATCAGTATCTTCATATAGTTGCTTGACATTGATTTAACTAAACATAAACAACTATTTATGCTTCTGAGTTTTGAGTGTGTCAAGCTATGGAAAATATAATGTGAGAAAAACTATCGTTAAATATTTTTTTCTGATTTGTAAGCCTCCCATTTTGACCTCCACTAAAACTAGCACACCAGAAGATTATTAAAGAAAATTCCTATATGAAACTCAAGAAAACTTAAGTTGGGTGTTTATAGAAAGGAAATTGGCTAACGGCTATAATATTGAAATAAGCTTAGCTCTAGCTTAAAATAAACTATACTCCTTCCATATGTCTCTAAAATATACACTTAATAATACTTAACAGTGATCTTCAGAAACTGAACTAAAATAAAGATCATAAGTGGTCCGGAATCAATACAGAAACGCTGACAACTCATCGCGATTGTGCTTGTTAATTCCTTACTGACAATAATTTGTATATCATGTCATAAACATGTGGAAAAAGAGAATAAAGCTCATATTTTCGACACCTACTTATGCAATTTTTAATTTAAAAGAAAATTATTCTGGGGTTTGTATAACAATGTATATCAGGTTTTTTTGAGGGAGAGGCAGGAAAAATGCAATTACGCACACAGGTGGCCAGCCTGTAGTGTGGGACTCCCCTAAAAACGGGTTTACCCACTAAAAAACCTCCTCTACTCTTTAGGATTCTAACCTGGGATTGTTCAAACACATTACTTCAGGCTAGGCCTAAATTTGGCTTAAGCCCGTGGGGCTCGCTCCTTATCCAGCCGCTCGGTCAAGGGATCTGGGCCACTTCGCGTTCCAGATCGGGTTTCTTTTCCAGGAGGATGCCCCGGACGAACTGTGACAAACAATCCCAGTTCCCCTCATCCTCCATAATATTTTCGCAGACCGTATCCACCGTAAACCCCGAGTTTTCTTGTGGCCTCCAGGCTGGGCCTTTCCCAACGCGGACAGCGGAAGAAGGTGTGTTCCGCGTCGTCGGTGTATATCAGGTTAGTTATTAAACAGACTTAATAATATAAACTATCATAATAAAAGATTCACCCTTATAAATAATCCAATAAGTAAAAAATAAATCTTACGATGTAAAAGACTGAGTTAACCTCGTTAATCAGCATTTAATCATCGTTAATCAGCTTGTAAAATATAACCATTAATAAGTACTGGACTTAATATGTTGATGTTTTCAAAGTTAAGTACATAAATGGTACATTTCTGCCTACATAAGAGAGGCGAAACAAAAATTACTTCTTTAATTCGATTAAGTCTTGTTGACGCGAACATTTATAAAGTTAACACCACATTCACGCTGAACATTTGGAAATGTTCAAAAGTCGGAATGGCGTAGCCTGTATTTTCACAGAGCGGCTTAGTGTTTGACTTTCATTGGGTTTGTTGGGGTTAATTACAGTTGTTAGGTTAACTTTGTAGACCGACTCTAACGACTCGTCTACATTTGCTGACTTTAGCTCTGATTGTTTTTGCGGCCCAAATTTGTAGCAATTTGTATGAATTAATTTCTAACTTTAATAAATTTAACACTTATTGTTTGATATTGTTAGCGTTGAATTCAGCACATACGCACTTGTAAATTTGGTGAATGTAATTTTTACTGACCACTGCGGATTTTTAAAAGGGTGACTTTGAAATACATCCAATGACATGTTTATTATTATTAATACATAGTTTATTTAATTACACCACATGTCGCGTAACAGGCTTCGTTGAGTTTCAATGCAAAATTTCAAATCTGTAGCTCATTTGACTTTTAACAGATAAAATGGCAGAAATTATAGAGCAAAGCAATTTTCAAGTTCCCTGGTAAACAAAAGAGATCTTGTCAGCCTACTCAGTGATAAGCTACAACGACGCGTAGCTAGATTCCATATTTGGACACTATAGAACTCATCTTGTCTATGTAAAAATGAAGATTCAAACAAAATTGAAAGTCTGCAAATGAGAAATTTCCCAAAATATCTTGCCAAACTATATATTCAAATTGTTTTCCATTAAATTGAGTTTCATTCAGTTTAATTATGTATTTGATAGAAATAACAGTTTAAATGTTAGTCCCTACTCCTGAAATAGATATATCCAAATTATTAATATTTTTCTATTTATAAAGGGGTAAAGCGAATGTTAAGGTCATCGAAATCAATGAGGTTGTTTAAACAAACGTTTGGTTTTCTCACCGGAAAGTACTTAATTGATATGATTAGTCAAGACTATGAAAAAATAATTGGATATATGCTTAGTATCTTTAAAATCCAGTAACGGTAGCATAATGGAATACCTTACAATCACACAGCCATAGCCGTAGCCATAAATCTTTAGAGACATTCAATAAAACAAACTATCTATCAATGAGGATTTGACCGCATGATAAATTGAAGATCTCGGCTGCAAATCTTCGGCGAGTCGGTTCCTATTAGCGGAACAAATCACTTTCCACAGTCCCCATCTGAGATCCGATTGAATATTAGTCATGTAGAGTATTCGTTCTCAACATACAAAAATTGTAATATGTGTGAGTAGGAATATTTTAAAAATTATGTCAGAAAGTGATAGAATGGTGTTTTTATTCTTGTAACGATTTGGACGAATAAATGAATCATTGTTTATCATAGGTAAGATTTTGTGATTTTTCCGTAGTCTAAATGTTAATCTGTATTAATATAATGGCGAATTCCTTTGCGAGATATTATTTACAGTGTAAATCTATAAGTTATTAATTAAGCCGTTGAATTATTTTTCAAATATGTAATTATATTTTAATTTGCGCTTTATTTGTACGCGATACTAAGATATTGCACTTCCGGGGCAACAGAAATATTATCATCTGCAATCTTTCTTGCTCTTAGAGCTATTATAAGGCATACTATTTGTTTTACCTTTCAAGTTACGCCTGTTGTACAATAGACGCCAACGTTTTGTACCTAGTGCAGAGGAATTCTTCAGGGAATTTTCTTCCACCGCTATTAATTCTACATGAATCGTACGAAATCATCGAGTTTAGAAAATACGGGATCGCAAAATTGGCATGGGAAAATAAATCTAGAAACTATCACTAAAAAGACGAAAATTAACTACTTGTTTAAATTGCCAGACATACAGGTGGAAAAGGAATTAAGTAGAAAACAATGGACGAGATTTTTCCACTTAACTTACTAAATTCCACTTACGCGTACTCCTAAACATCAGTTAGGTGGATATTTGTAGATACATCACCCAGACTGTGTCTACTCTTAGTGGTGTGAAACAATCACTATGCAGGTGACGTTACTGTGGTGAGGTTGAAGGTATATATCTGTAGATACATCGTCCAGACTGTGTCTACTCTTAGTGGTGTGAAACAATCACTATGCAGGTGACGTTACTGTGGTGAGGTTTGTAGATAAATCACCCAGAGACTGTGTCTACTCTTAGTGGTGTGAAAAAATCACTATTCAGGTGACGTTACTGTGGTGAGGTTGTAGATACATCACCCAGACTGTGTCTACTCTTAGTGGTGTGAAAAAATCACTATTCAGGTGACGTTACTGTGGTGAGGTTGTAGGTAGATATCTGTAGATACATCACCCAGACTGTGTCTACTCTTAGTGGTGTGAAACAATCACTATGCAGGTGACGTTACTGTGGTGAGGTTGTAGATACATCACCCAGACTGTGTCTACTCTTAGTGGTGTGAAAAAATCACTATTCAGGTGAACTTTACTGTAGTGAGGTTGTAGATAGATATCTGTAGATACATCACCCAGACTGTGTCTACTCTTAGTGGTGTGAAACAATCACTATGCAGGTGATGTTACTGTGGTGAGGTTGTAGGTAGATATCTGTAGATACATCCACCAGACTGTGTCTACTCTTAGTGGTGTGAAACAATCACTATGCAGGTGATGTTACTGTGGTGAGGTTGTAGGTAGATATCTGTAGATACATCGTCCAGACTGTGTCTACTCTTAGTGGTGTGAAACAATCACTATGCAGGTGATGTTACTGTGGTGAGGTTGTAGGTAGATATCTGTAGATACATCGTCCAGACTGTGTCTACTCTTAGTGGTGTGAAACAATCACTATACAAGTGACGTTACTGTGGTGAGGTTGTAGGTAGATATCTGTAGATACATCGTCCAGACTGTGTCTACTCTTAGTGGTGTGAAACAATCACTATGCAGGTGACGTTACTGTGGTGAGGTTGTAGGTAGATATCTGTAGATACATCGTCCAGACTGTGTCTACTCTTAGTGGTGTGAAACAATCACTATACAAGTGACGTTACTGTGGTGAGGTTGTAGGTAGATATCTGTAGATACATCGTCCAGACTGTGTCTACTCTTAGTGGTGTGAAACAATCACAGTGCAGGTGACGTGACTGTGGTGAGGTTGTAGTATATACTGTAGATACATCCAGACTGTGTCTACTCTTAGTGGTGTGAAAACAATCACTATGCAGGTGACGTTACTGTGGTGAGGTTGTAGGTAGATATCTGTAGATACATCACCTAGACTGTGTCTATCTACTCTTAGTGGTGTGAAACAATCACTATACATGTGACGTGACTGTGGTGAGGTTGTAGGTAGATATCTGTAGATACATCGTCCAGACTGTGTCTACTCTTAGTGGTGTGAAACAATCACTATGCAGGTGACGTTACTGTGGTGAGGTTGTAGGTAGATATCTGTAGATACATCATCCAGACTGTGTCTACTCTTAGTGGTGTGTAACAATCACTATGCAGGTGACGTTACTGTGGTGAGGTTGTAGGTAGATATCTGTAGATACATCAACTAGACTGTGTCTATCTACTCTTAGTGGTGTGAAACAATCACTATACATGTGACGTGACTGTGGTGACGTTGTAGGTAGATATCTGTAGATACATCACCCAGACTATGTCTACTCTTAGTGGTGTGAAACAATCACTATGCAGGTGATTTTACTGTGGTGAGGTTGTAGGTAGATATCTGTAGATACATCGTCCAGACTGTGTCTACTCTTAGTGGTGTAAAACAATCACAGTGCAGGTGATGTTACTGTGGTAAGGTTGAAGGTAGATATCTGTAGATACATCGTCCAGACTGTGTCTGCTATAAGTTGTGTAAAACAATCACCATACAGGTGACGTGACTGTGGTAAGGTTGAAGGTAGATATCTGTAGATACATCGTCCAGACTGTGTCTACTCTTAGTGGTGTAAAGCAATCACTATGCAGGTGATGTTACTGTGGTAAGGTTGAAGGTAGATATCTGTAGATACATCGTCCAGACTGTGTCTGCTATAAGTTGTGTAAAACAATCACCATACAGGTGACGTGACTGTGGTAAGGTTGAAGGTAGATATCTGTAGATACATCGTCCAGACTGTGTCTACTCTTAGTGGTGTAAAGCAATCACTATGCAGGTGATGTTAATATGGTGAGGTTATAGGTAGATATCTGTAGCTACACCGTTCAGACTGTGTCTGCTACAAGTGGTGAGACACAAGCACTATATAGTTCTTGGCTTTTTATAGAAATACTCTTTTTATATCGATTTAAATATATATTAGATTGCGTTAAATTAAGATAGTATCCAAAAGTAATCGTAGATAAATTGAACTTAATCGTTTACATTTAGGATCTACAGCAATAGACCTATCTTCAAGTTATTATTTAGTTATATTACTCATTTTGCAACTGTAATATGCTATATACGATTTTATCTTGCAAATAAGTAATTAGTACTATAATGTATTAAAAGTATGACAAATGAAGTTAGAATAATCTTAAAATAAATATTGAATATTTAAATAACGTGATATAATTAACGTTTTAATGACGAAACCAATGAAATACATCTCCGAACATTTTAATCTGCTCATATTCACAACCATTAATAGATGTAGGTTTTTATGAAAACGTTTGTGGCGGCGAACTCGTTAATTAAAAGTTGAAAGAATCTTATCCATAAATTACTAACCGGAATTTCCCGACATCGACCGCTCTCTGGCCGGGGGCTTGTTGCATATTTAATTATGCTCAAACATCTCAAGACCTCAATCGTAATACAGTTGCCACAGAGCGGCGTGTTCCCTGCTTCAAGTCAATATTGAGCGTTGCCGATTAATTGTTTTATAATTTAGTCACTTCCAGTTCCATTGAAGTAAATTATACACCTCTCCCTATATTTAACACGATTTTGAATCGCCCACGATGTGTATTTTTATTAATTTAAATATAATAAAATTCATTTATGATTTAAAAATACATATATACTGTGTGTATCGCTGCAATGAGAACACTGAATTGTAGTAAAGTGCTATTTCGTCAATTCTGAGAGATAAAATTTTATATAAACGTTATTTGAACTGTATTGATAGCCATAATAAGAATATTGTATTCTGTATTTAATGACTCGTACATGGACACTTGTCTAAAAAAAGTGCAAACGTCCTTAGAATTGTATTGATAGTCAGAGTAAGAATATTATGATTCTGCATTTAATGACTCTGCACATGAACACTTGTCTAAACAAAACGGCAACGAAATTTCTGAGACTCCAATACAGTATACAGCCTTTGCTTTGTTGATTTGTAAGTGTCTACAAATAAATAACTTGTTCACCTTTCATATTTTTTATTATGCAACTTTGGTTAAAGCCGGTGAAATTGCATCTATGCGTATCTATTCCAGGGAAATATTGTGATTTTGCATAGATTGATTAAAAATGATATGTTTGACTTTGACGTAACTTTCTTAGAAAATAATGTTTTTTCCAATCATTTACTTTGTTGTCATAAAACTTTGCAAGGAAGTAGTCATTTTAAAGTGTAAACTCATTCATAGTACTAGTTAATCCTTAAAGTAGATTAGAGTTATTTTTGTTTTAATTTAAATATATTTGAAACAATTTTAAGAGTTTTATTTTGGAAATAACACCAATCTTAAGTATAATACAGCCTTAGGGACTGGCAATAATTCTCAGAGGGTTACAGGTTCTTAACTGTAGAAGTGGCCATCCATTTCTCTTGCACCGGTGGCCTATTTTGGCTGATTTGAGAGTTTGAAGTTGATTGTGGAGGAATTTGGTTTTTAAATAAAATTTCGGAATACAGCAAAGAAAGTTATAAACCAGTCATTTGAATTCTCTGGATTATAATCCAGAGAATATGGTAGGCCAAAAATGTTCGAGCAATCGAAATTACCAAACTGTAGCAAATATATATACGTAATTAAGAAATTGTAATAGTTAAAAAAGTATGAAATAGAAATAAAGTTTTTAACTTAAAAATATATCAATAATTTATTAACCAATATTGCTAAGAATTACAAATTCCCCTTTAACTCCAAGAATGTACATTGAATTATAATTTTTGAAATTTTCGTTTTTAATGTTATTTTGTGCTTTTATAAATTACAATATTATTTTATTTTACTTTCGTCACTATTGGCTTCCCCTTATTGAATATTTAGTTTTAACAAGTGAGTAAATATTATAATAAATTTAAAGTTACTCTTTTGTTTGTAAAATAATTCGATATTTGTGTAATATATATTTATAATAATTAATTTATAGTTTTGGAAGCAACATACAACAGTATAACATTTAGATTTATTTTTGTTTTTTTTTATATAACAAAAAGGATTTCTGAATAATTTGTGTTGTTGGAAACATGTTTTTATGTTATATACTCTTTACAAGACGTATCTTAGTTATGCCTTTGCTGTACATAATATATATTGTCGCATTGTTTGAAATGCTATTAAATTTTGTTGTTACTAAAACGCCAAAACCTGTTTCGTAACAGGTTGCATGCAAAATTTATATTTGGAGCTCATTTAATTATTAAGGTGCCTTACGGGAAATTATAAAGAAAATTATTTTAACATTCTCCAGACGACAAAAGAGAAATTGTGTTAGACTTAGCTCTGAGAATGACGCTTACCCAAATCACATGGATAGAGATGCACTGTCGTGTAAATCATTCTATCTAAGTACGAGATATGCAAATTTCAAATCTTAGTTTGTAAAATCTTTAAATGTCATGTGATAATTCAGTTTGTTTAAAAATATATTTGTCCTGATATTTTCTTGTGACCATAATGGTTACTCATAAAACCAATATAAGAAAAACTCTTCAAATTGAGTTAAATCCAGTGGAGAGACATATTCAACAAACTCAGTGTTTCTTACAATTAATAACAATAAAATTAATAATAATAATATTAATTAAAAAAATATAATTCAAAACAATAATAATAATTGGAGGGAAAAAATTAATATTTTTTATAAATAAATTATTAATATTAATAATTGTATTACAAGAATCAGATAAAAAAATAAAAGTCCTAATTTAATAACTAGTTAACCCTAACACAATTTAATTTTCAGTAAATAATAGATAAATATTAAATTTAAAAAATATGTTACATGACCCCTGTCGGCGGTTCCTCGATTTTCATGGATATCAGAAGGGTAGTTATGAAAAATATGTTTTAAATGTTTTTATTTTTGGGCCTATCCCAGAGGCCCATCGCTAACTCGACAACTGAGTAAAATGCCGTAGACACTAAGAACTGTTTTAATCTAGATTTAAATGGTTTGGGGTTAATTACGTATTTTATCTCTTCAGGGAACTTATGGACTAGAATTACACCAACTAGAGATGGCAAGCATTCAAAAACAGTATTTCTGTGCTCTGCCATACGAAACTTGTCCCGGCCTCCGTATTGGTGTACGTCGCTACCACGAAGTGAGACACACTTGAATCGGCAGTATAGCACGACGTCGAGAATATAGAGGCTAGGCAAAGTAAGCAATTTAAGCTTCCCGAAGAAAAATAACCATATAGAAATGAAGCTTCATGAACAATTTAAAGTCTATAGATAAATTTGTTTTCGACTTATCGCGTGAACAGACAGACGTACAGACATTAAATGTTTGCAATCCCTCAAGTGAGGCTTCAATAATTCTCATCCAATAATTTTCAACGTTCGTTTAAGCTGTATTTAAAATTAAATTAGCGTCAAATGGCAAGTTTATTCATTGACCCAACGAATAAAACAATCAGCCCGAGGCATCTCAGACCCCTCATGGTCTCCCCTCTTGTTGAACTTTTAAAGTGTTTGATGGCGATTAAACATTGACAACGCTGCCACAATGAAACAACTCATAACATTACAGTATTATTTGCTAGCCACCATTTACCAATAATACTGATAAAAATTATTCTCCTTGGTATGTGGAATAACAGTGACAGTTGAATGTTGAAAGGATAACAGAATTTCGGACATTTTCCATCGTTATAAGTCAAAAAAAGGTATTATTCATAATGTTCATATTCAGTTGGCAAATAACGAACATTTTGGGTGTGTTTGAGCTCTTTTAATTCCCTTCTTTACTTCTTTCTGTTTGTTATTTTTGTATGTATTAATACTTTCCCCACCTGACAAAGAGGATAGATTCCATTCCTCGAAACGTTGTGTTATACCTTTTACAAACTTTAATGATAGCAAATGACCGAAATCCTGTTATCCTTTCAAACTTTAAACAAAGAGCAACGATGTTGTTAGAAAATAACGGTCTCAAATTAATGCTAGCACCAGTGAAAACTGAATAATAATAATAATTTAGTATCAAATCAATAAACACTGTATTATGTCGGGTGCTGTGTTGCGTAATGAGCTTGATGTTTTAATTTACCATTAAATAAAATAGCAACTTCACTATCTAAGCGCACTCTTACAGAAAAGGCGACAGTTTTTCACATTGTTTCAATAGTACGCTTAGTAGGCTAAAGTAATTTTGTTTTTTAGAATACGCTTGGTACGTTGTTCCTCATTTTGAGATAGGTCACACGGATTATAAAACAATGGAACTATGAAAAATTCATTGAAATATTGTTGAAAATTGATGCATTCTATCGCAATACTTGAGAGTATGGTATAGTTTTTGTTGGTTTACACTTCAAATGTAACAATTTGCATTACGTGTTTCCAGAGATACACATATTGAGATATGTAACATTTATACTATTTTAAGGTAGTATTTTTAAAATAAATATTGCGGCTTTAGGTATATTTCCCCTTAGAACTAGAAAAGTGCCTCGATAACATACCAGATCGTTTCACACCACGAACACACAATTATGATAATCAAAATATATTATCCACTGTCAATTATGTATCTAGGACGTTATTGATTAAACTTGTAGTACTACAGGTAAGTAAATCGATTGAATAGTTTCAGAATTAAAATGTGGCCCATACGGCAAAACCAAGAGAAAAGTAGACTTCATGGCCATACAATAACATGTGTGGTCTTAATTTAGAAATCTCAGTTAAGACTTCTTTAATGTTTTTAGATTCTCTAAACAATTTATTGCATATTTTCTTTATATGCTATTTCACTGAGCTATCGCAATTTAAACGCAAAAAAGTGGGTTTTCGACCATACACTTTTTTGCTTTCCCCCGATTTTTTCATAAATTATTGAATATTGAGTTTTGGCGCATGTTTATACAATTTTTCAGCTCATTTTACATAACAATGATCTAATTAATAAAACTCAATTAGTACACACAAAATTTCAGCGTAAGTTAATTTCACTAAAGGGGCTGAATTTCTGGTGAAATCTTTGAACCTGCATAACTTGTCAACGAAGCGTTTCCGGACCTATGTCTATAAGAACTTTTTCATAATTTTTATCAGCTTGTGCAGTATGGTAGGTTCTCCTGAACACCCTGCGTATTCATTTTATATGAAGGGTTTGTACATTATACACTATAAGAAACTTGCGATTTGAATTATTTTTTTAAAAAATTAAGGAGTTGGACACTTACAACTTGGTGATAGCAATTTTCAGTTCGAAAATGAGCATAACTCATTTTAAAAAGGGGATTAAAAAAATAATTTGATCATAAGCAACAGTAATTTCATCCTGAACTTTTACCCTATAGGGTCTGAATTTCTGGTGAAATCTTTGAACCTGCATAACTTGCCAACGAAGCGTTTCTGGACCTATGTTTATAAGAACTTTTTCATAATTTTTATCAGATGAATAAGCTTGTGCAGTATAGCAGGTTCTCCTGAACACCCTGCGTATTCATTTTATATGAAGGGTTTGTACATTATACACTATAAGAAACTTGCGATTTGAATTATTTTTAAAAAATGAAGGAGTTGGACACTTACAATTTGGTGATAGCACTTTCAGTTAGAAAAATGAGCATAACTCATTTTAAAAAGGGGATTAAAAAAATAATTTTATCATAAGCAACAGTACTTTCACACTTTATGTAGAGGAGGAAATATAATTATGTAATTTATCGTATGCTAGTTAGGCATGCCAGATCAAGTAAAGTTCCTAAATGACCTTGAGTAAATCCCTTACTATCATTACTTATGGTCCGGACTGTTTTCTTATGTAAAGCAAGAAATATATTCAGCCCGCTACAGGGCGCAGCGTGCTATACACGTCAGAGTTGGTAAATATTACATGTCTCGTTTCACGCCGGTTGACTCCTGATGGCTCTTCTCCCCGTATTGTAATAACTGTGTCTGTGAGAGTGAAAAATTGCGACGGAACAAACGAGAAAAGCCCATTTCCTTCGGAGCCGCAGAAACATCGTAAATTCACTAAATTTACACAAAACACAGTTTTAATGTTTATATTATTTCCAGGAAAAGAAACTCCTGTTGCATATGGCAACTTTTTACTGTTATAATTGTAATTAGTCCATTACGAACACAATTTTATGGCTGTATAATTAGTTTTAAATAGAATTCAGTACAACCTTGTTTATCCGGATTCGTTTAGTCCGGAAGTTACGAAAAGAAACGAAAATACGTAAAAACCTGGCATGAATGAATAATTAAGAATTTATATGTTACAAATATAGCAGTAAAATACAGCCAATTTTTATTTCAACATTAATTATAGTTAAAAGAAATACGAGAAAATATAGAAAAGAGCTTCGAGGCCATCACCGCTGTGAGAGCAAGTCGACATTTTTCACATGAAGAAAGTTATTTTTTACTGTCTTCTTAATAAAACCAAAATTAAAAAAAATTATCAGTTGAACCTGTTTATTCTTCAGAGCTTTAGACGTTTTGTAAACCACTCCAGATAGGGTGGAATCCGGATAAATAATGTCCGGATAAACGAAATAAAACTTTACCTTGGCACATAAGATATCTGGAGAGAGAGTTGACGATTTTACTCGATGGTGACTTTTTAATCAAGTAATTGAATATTTAATAAACTATACATCGGCCTATTAAATATATATCATTGCACCAAATCGTAATAGTTTTACCTTTTTTATGACTTTAGGAATTATTTTAGACAAATTATGAATAGATATTATGAATCCAGCAAACGATTGATACAAATTATAATTACATATAACAATTGAATCATAACAGGTCGAAGTTCAATAAAGATTAGTTAATGTTCTGTACATGAAAACATCTCAGGGGGTCAAATTATTTTCACTTAACTGAAAATTAAATGCTAGGTTTCCTGATGGTTAGATTTGTAGTGTTTGTTTACACACAGATTAATTTTAACTTTATGACATACACTATAATGAACTTAAGCACATTTTTATGTCTTTTGTTAGAATGTGAAATTTGGAATTTTTGACAACATTTTAAATTAATTTCTCAATGAAATCTTCTACCAAATACCTAACTTTATTATCGTTCAATAAATAAATAGATTCAGATTTTAGTCCTAGAGTGACATTATTCAGTGATAGTCAGCATTTCCTGAATTGCACAGTTCCATTATTGTTGCACCCCAGCTCTCGGTTCATTATCATCCCTTTTATGCCCGAACAAGAAGAGCTTGTGCCAAGTAATTACAATTAAATATTCAAATTGTTCTCAAACAAGAGAGCGTCGGCCTACGCCATAGCGTAGTGAGGCCGGTGTGTGCTGCCATTGCCCGTGCTGCAAAATCGTCTGTGTCAGATTGGAGTTGGATAGTTTTAACAATACATTTTTAGTTAAAAATTCCAGTCACAGCAATAAAATAGTACGTTAACACTTTTTAATTTTAGACACAAATTATACATTGATTTTGTAACAGATATGTTCTCTTTCACTTTTTATACCTTATGTGATACAATCAATGTTGAGTATATTTTACCCATACTCTAGGTTCTCTCCCACCATCTTGGGTGACTTTTCTTGACGCTTCAGGTTACATCTCTTCGTGACATCTAAGTCAACGAAAATTGCTATACTCTGAGAGCTTCCGTTAATGGGAGCTCCTAACCGTTTAATCATCCTATTATCAAAAAGATTTCTGCCTTTATGAAATTCCAAACTCAAGGTAGTTTCGGCCTGTAGATGTGATGTACAGGTCCTATTGATTGAAAGTTTCCCGATGGTTAGAGGACTCCTGACTTTATAAACTATCAGACTCAGGATATTTCCTATCTCTGTATGTTTTCTGAGATTGTTAGTTCTCGGATGGAAGTTCATAGTCTATTAAAACTCCGGATACTGCAATATTCCTGTGTGTAAAGTGCCTCGAACAAGAGTTTCTGGGAAGTTATATCCTATGGAAGCGAAATAACGGTTTTTAGAAATTTCTGCCACTTGACATTTCTACGCCTAGAAGGTGTTTTGGTCTGGAAATCTTTGGTCTTTGAGAAGTTTTGGGCAGCACCTAGAAACTCACAAATACTGGGATCCCTAAAATCTGTACGGTTAAATTCACAAGAAGTTCTTGGATTTTGGGAGGCTTATCTTTTTGAACGTTTCTAGACCTGTTTAAGCTCTCTAGAAATTTCTGATCACTGAAATATCTAGAGTATCTGGAATATTTTTACTGAAGAAGACAAAGGAAGCAGCTTCTAAAAACTTTAGAAATCTACTTCCGAATCTTGAGCAAACAAGTTTATTGTATTTAATTTCATTACCATCTCAACTGCATTCCGTGGATTTGCACCTATATTTTGTCGCGAGCTGAATAGTGCTGTAGTAAACGACTTCATTTACTCGTCAGCATTGTTAAAACAATGAATACACATACAAAAGAATAACTGCCATTAAGCATCTTGATATTTGGCATCTCTAGCAATCTCTCTATATTATACTATTATTTGAAAAAGATCAGCTGAGACAAAATAGATTATCCATGCATAACAACTATATAGTAGGGTTTGAACATTGTTGTGGAAAATTTTGCTATTAAAAAGAGCTACTGCAACTAAAGTATAAACGTATAAACTTCGGCTATAAATAACTCTGAATCCATGTTATCTACAGATAGGATACAGTACATGAAAGTTCACAAAGGTAACGCTAAACAAGTTTGCTTTATTTGGTTCACGTAGTTTACAGTTTGTTGGAAATCGTAAAACACCGGTTTTATGTTCGTTTCTTGTTAAAGTCAACATGGGGTTTAGTCCACCCTACAACAGTATCGCTTTAAGATCAGTGCTAGTATTACAGGGTATTGATAAACGAGATACTATGGATTATTATACCCCCAAGAAGAACGATGTTATAACAATATTATGCTGATTAATATACAGGGTGTATATTATGTCTGGAAACACCCAAATATATCCTTTAATAATTTAAATATAAATTTGAAACCTCTTACAATCGTGATAGAGATTGGGCATCTACTTTTTGGAACAATGTTTTGTTATGTCACACCAACGGGGGACGTCCTGCCGAGGGTATCGTGGAATATTCTTAATGGAAGCCTATACCTTGTGATACATAATTTTAAAGGTAAATAGCTTTACTGAATTGAAATGCCACAAACCGCATCTCAAAGGAATTATTCTATCAGAAAATAGAGCATTTAGTATTGAAAATTTACTGATGTTCAACAATGTAATTTTAAACATGGTTCTTGCCACAAAATGTGTTACACTAAATTTTTTAGCATTTTTTAAATGTTCAATTAAAATAAAAATAAACAATTTATTTTTAAGCTGGTTTCATTAGTACAAATTTACCAGTTTTTATTACAATGAATAAAACTTATGAGTCACTTTCTCTGATTACTTATGAATCTGTACTTGGTGTTTTCCAGTCAGCAGGAAGGTTTAAAGAGACAAAGGTCACTAGCCTATGAGAAACATTATTGTGTTATTAATCATCTGGTCTAGAGGTTTCAGTTTGTTGAGCATGGAGCTTTCACTAGACAGGTCTAAGCTTGGGAATTACAAATGGACAAAGGTCATATCATTCCTGTCGAGTTAATCAGTGTCTCTGAAGCATTGCTGTCAACAAGTTATCTAATTACAGTAGTTCAGTTTTTATTTGGCATTTTAATGGAATTGTCTGAAAGAGAACGAATTACTCTGTTGATGATGCGAGGGATATGGCGATCGTCAAAGATCTTATCGGGAAGTTTGTAATTTGTTTAATGACACTTTCCCAGAAAGGAATCCCATAAGTGTTTCAACAATATCAAAAACTATTGAGCGTTTTGAAATGACAGGGAGTGTACGTAATCGCCAAAGTCGGGTAGGATACAATCTGCAACAGATGAAGAACATGCACTAGATGTTTTGCAAACATTTATTGAAGACCCACATACATCGCTCAGAAAAGCTGCACAGCAACATGATATGCACCCTATGTCTGTGAGTAAGATTTTGAAAATTAATAAATACAAACCATTTAAAGTTCATTTAGTCCAACAGTTAAGTGAGGATGATTACGACAGAAGAGTTGAGTTTTGTGAACTTGTGATGCGCAAATGTGATGACAATAGAGATTTTCTGACCAACATACTATTTTCTGATGAGGTAACTTTTTTCCTAAATGGCAATGTTAACAGGCACAATTGCCGTTACTGGGCTAGTGAAAACCCACATTGGATTTACTGAGTCCCATTCACAGCAACCACAAAAAACTGAACGTATGGTGTGGAATTTTAGGTAACAAAATTGTTGGACCCTTTTTCATCAATGGACATTTAAATGCCGAACTTTACTACCAATATGCTCCAAAATGAAAATAATCCCAGCTATTCAAATTGCATCAGGAGAATACTTTGATAATGTATGGTTTCAGCAGGATGGTGCTCCACCCCATTATGGGAGACAGGTAAGAGAGTATTTGGATTTAAGGTTTCCTCATAAATGGATTGGCCGAAGAAGAGAAATCGAATGGCCTCCAAGATCTCCGGATTTGTCACCAATCGATTATTTCCTATGGGGTCATTTAAAATCCAATGTTTTATAGAAGAAAGCCTCATAATTTGGAAGACCTAAGAAACAGGATTATAGAAGGAGATTGCTTTGATAACTGAAGAAATGTTAGGCAAACTCTGTCGAATCATTTTACACAAGATTGGCTCATTGTCAAACCGTAGAAGGAACACAGTTCGAACAATTGCTTTGACACCAAATGCAGGTAAAACGTTTGTTGTAAGACTTTTCTAACAGCATACATTTATTTTTTATTTGTAAATAAGAAATCAATAACATAAGTATTTCCATAATTGTACTGTAATAAAAACTGGCAAATTTGTGCTAATAGAACAAACTTAAAATGAAATTTTTGTTTTATTTAATTGAACATTTAAAAAAAATGCTAAAAAATTAGTGTAACACATTTTGTGGCAAGAACCATGTTAAAATTACATTGTTGAACATCAGTAAATTTTCAATACTAAAAAATGCTCTATTTTCTGATAGAATAATTCCTTTGAGATGCGGTTTGTGGCATTCAATTCAGTAAGCTATTACCTTTTAAAATTATGTATCACAAGGTATAGGCTTCCATTAAGAATATTCACGATACCCTCGGCAGGACGTCCCCCGTTGGGTGTGACATAACAAAACATTGTTCCAAAAAGTAGATGCCCAATCTCTATCACGATTGTAAGAGGTTTCAAATTTATATTTAAATTATTAAAGGATATATTTGGGTGTTTCCAGACATAATATACACCCTGTATAATCAATATTACTTAACTAGCAGATACAATAATTTTATATGAATTATAATAAACCGCTTTACAATAGTTGTTAAAAATTATAAATTTTAAAATTACGTTTGCTTTCAACAAATTTCTGGGTTTGTATTAATAATAAATCATTATCACATTTTGTATTTTGGGAACAACACGGAGATTACCATGAAGGTCAGAAGGCAAGAAAGGTCTGTTGTTGGATCTTTCATTACTGAAGGATAGTGCGATACTACAGATTTTTTTATCCCGATTTAGATGTATTTATTTTATATCAATTTTATACTTGACTGTATACGAAATTTTAAATTTCAATTTGACTTGTTCCATTCAAGATTTTGGATCTCTGATACCATGTTCAATAAAAATCCAAGACATGAGAGACGTGAGACCAAGGCATGTTTTCTAGCAAGTAAAGATCGTGTATGTGCAGTTTAACTGATCAGTTACAACCAAATTAGAATATTAAAGCTTTTTTGGTTGTACATCTTTTCCAACACTATTAAAAATTAAGGTTTATGCTCACTGTATTGTATTTTACAGCAGATTTCAAAATTAACCTACTACAGTTTTTCCCATGAAATTTGTCGTCAACATTCCATCCAGTTATTGATATCAACTTACTAGCACAAATTTTTAGTTTTATTCAGTTGGAGGACTGTAATGGTTTGAATAATTTAATGCTGTGTAGCATTCAGAGTGTTATAAGAATATTCAGTTTTCATAGTCAAACGCCATAAACGTTCATCTGGTAGATATTTTACATAAATCAAGTGGTTTACCAAAAAAGTAATGATTTATTACAAAGTTATCGAAATTTTGACTCATTATACCAATATCGTAACAAATATATATTTAAAAATATACTTTAAGAGACTATAGTGAAATTACCTTGGTTTTATTCCATTATAATAATGTGAGCATCATCCACATTTATGCCCTTATTTTGTATCGTAGCGTTATTTAATATGTCTCATTTTAAAGATATAACTAACAAGTGTTCAAAAGCTGTTATTAGTTTATTCTAAAATTGTTTACCTTTAAAGCTTTTAAATTCCATAGTTCAAAAACAGTTTTAGTTTCTAATTAACCTTTAAACAAATCGTAAAAGTAAAAAGCGCTTGTTTGCGCATTAACTGTACCTTTAACCCATAATTATATAACTAAAAACAAGGACTTAAAAGTTCATAAGGTTTAAAATAGTTCTTAAGAGGTTACTTCTAAGATGTCCATCAATAAGAAATCTTAGACATCTTTTTCGTCTGGTATAAAATAAGACATCTTTACTTTACTTTTTTTACTTTTAATAAGGACATATTATACTCTTTAGACTTAATTCTAGGTCCAAGTAAGTTCTTTATGCAAAATGTTTATATGAAAATTCTTACAAAAAGGACACAAATACAATATTAATTGTATTATTAATGAGAATCCCTCTTAGTCACAGATCACTGAAAGAGTGAACATTTAAGAATTTTGTCTTTACAGAAGATTAAAGAAAGCTTTGTACCTTATCTAAATATTTATTGTGGGTCTTTTAATGTAATAATTAACACACGAACATTGTTTTACTGTACTACTTCTAATATTCAGAACAAAAGTAAGATAGTGAAGTGATTATAGAATGTTCCCAATCGCCGAACACGGCCCCAAGAACTTTTCAAGGTATTCAGACGAGGGGTGACTCCCACAAACGAGCGCCGAGTAGCTGTCGGTCCAGACTCGCGGGCGTCAATAAATGGGGACTGCCCGATAACCATTCCATTCCCCGGGATTGGCCCGTCTCATGTTTTATTTCCAAGAATGGCTCTTGTTGTTCACTCGTAAAGTCCATCTGGAACCACTTTATCGTCCTTCCGCTGATAGCATTAAATGTAGGATTCCTCTTTTGTGTACTCGGCCTGACTTGGTTCTTTAGGTAGTCTTTAGTACAGTACTGTATATAAGTATAGCATTCGTCCTAAATTTATTTTAAAAAGTTAATATGGAAATTAATAGTACTCAGTACCTGTCATATAATTAATTCTTATGTTTGGAGGAGATATATTTCAAATACCAGACATAGAGATGACCTCGCGTTTGCATAGAGGTCAATGCATCCGTACAGAGACAAAACTCAATAATCTCTTGTTGTCAGTGAATACTTTAATAAAATTTAAAATCTGTTGTATTGCTAAAATAAAATATTTCAGCTCCATACAGTTCTAAAGACATAGTTTAAATTATTTTTGTGTTTCATAAACAAAGCTAAATCTTTATTTCAACGTAGAATTGCATCAGTAAGATTTATACATTTTAGTGTTTTCTTTTTTGAATGTACAATTCATTTCAATTTTAAACAGTTTTACAGATAAGGAAACTCATAGAGTGTTATGGTAAAGACCAATTTTTTCTAACTTAAAAATGCGTTTTTACTAATTATTAGCTAATTCTTTTGTTAATTGAGCTGTAAACATATGTTAGGAAATTTCCTCCCTGTTATCGTGATGATTTATATTCCATACCTAGGGCAGATCAGAAAATTGGTGGTTTCTGTTTGGAGAAACTTGCTTCTAGAATTATTTTTAGTTTTACAGGATAGAGTGTAGGAATTAGGTACCAAAGAATTATCACTAAATTCAGAGTATCTCGATGATTTCTCCGTATAAGGAGTTGATAACCAGAGGAATTCCTGTTGAATTCCTTTAAATACTGGCAATATAGGTTTTTATGTATAACAATTTTCTAATTGCCTTTGAATATAATTTATTCAAATATTTAATAGTGTGTACATTAGGGCCTATTTATAAATCCCTTTTTAACACTCAAAAGGGATGCTCTCTTTCCCTGTCTATGAATCAGAATGTTTAAATTATCAGTAGAGTAAACAAACCAAAACATTAGAAACTGTGTTGTTTTGCTTACAATTATATTTATATATTTCATAAAACTACACTTTAATTTGTCAAACTCACCAAATATAAAATCCGAGATTAGGTGCTAGATTGGCGAGAGCTTACCATTCTCAACTTAACTTAAATTGTGCCAAACTAGGAGTATTGACATTTTACTGCTATGGTACAGTGTTACACATCACTTTAAAAACGAAGAAACATTAAAATACCTTTTAAAAAATTCTTATACAGCTAAATTATACAAAAATATACACTTCTTAGTGTTTTTAAGCGATGTGAAAGCTTTCAATAACACAATTAAACATTATAAAATATGTTTTGCTTAAACATTATGAAAACTTGAAACTAATAGGAGCCTGGTGTACTAGCTGCCACCTTCACTTTAACTTCATAAGGATAATGTTAAATTTTAAACCATTTAAGGACCTTATCTTATCAGTTGATGAACTAGGGAAGATATTTTATTTTTAATATAATAATAACGAGCGTCCAAGCACCTTTTGGATATTTTTCTATTCATGAAAAATGCCAAACGACAAAAACGAAAAAGTAAAAAAGTAGGTTTTTTTTAATTAAAAGGAGTTTTGATGTATTCTAGTAATATTTGTAAACACTAAACTCCTTCTATAAACATTCTTACAGGGGAAACCCCAAAGTAGTCCATTAAAGCATGCTAATTTAACTTTATTGACTACTGTTATCTTTGAGATCTAGAAATTCAACACAAATTACCGAAAGTTACCCCGTATGAGCTTATCTTATAGTGTCCAGTTTAACAAATCAACAACAGAATGGCCGAATCGAGCGATTATTTACCGAACTTGCCGAAGAAGATGATGTGTGAGGTAAACCGGCCTGGCCGATGAGCGGATCTCATTTCCTGAACAAATGGCTCTCAATCCACGCGTCCCACTCCTCTTGATTGAATATTTGTCATGTCCTTGTTTGTCTTGAGCTGATTGCTGATAGTGTGTTCCCAAATCAAGGTACGAATAGAATTGTAGTTCTTTAATCAGATGTCTGATTTCGTCTTTACACTAGCTCGTTTGTTGTTAAAAGATAAAGCCAAATTATAATAACAAGTGGGGTAAGGTGGGGGAATTGGGAGGTAAGTTTCACAAATTTATCTGGTTTCTCTCCCTTTCTTATGATTATTGCTAGATGTCTACTTCACCAATTGCATAGTGCAAAAAGCAATATTTTTACTGGTTTAAAATATTTCTTAGTGAACTTTTTAATTTACTTTTAATTAAATGTGTATTAACTTCCGATTACCCCTACGGGAGGTAATTGGGTGGCAAGTGAAAAATCCTTAAACACTCAATAATAACTATTGTGGGATTTTGGGTGGTAGAAAGAGAAAGTAAAAAGTAACTGTTTAGTGAATTTTATTACTGACAAAAATTTTTCATCCAAATATTGATGTAAAAAAGTACCTATTATAAATTTGACACATTATCTTAACTCTTCAAACTAATACTGAATCTTATTACCTAGAGAGTTTAAATTCATAACACAAAGAGTAAACTAACACTGGTAAAAAAATATAAAACCTAAACATATTTGTGGCAAAAGTATAAATAATGGTCACAAAACATTATAAATTTAGGAGAGATTTTGGCCCTTTACATTTCATTTGGCTGCCAAAAATATTTTGAGCTATTGTTTTACTAAATAAAGCATTAGGCATGTTTTTCAATTTGTTTTTTTTTATTTGATTTTTAAGAAAAGTAGTTCCACGTTACTAAATATTACAATAATTTTTTTTTTGTTGAAATTGAGATAACACTTTCGGATTCATGAAATTACAACGGTCTCTAAGACTACTCCCCTCCTTTAAATTTTTAATTCTACAAAGCTGAAATAAAACTGGCACATTCTAGAATAGTTTAGCTTTCAAATCTTACAATTATAGCTGAGATAAAGTTATAAATTTGAGAAATAAAAATAAAATAAAATTTTATCCGATTCCCCCCTCTTACCTTGACTATGGTGATATTTGCCTGGGATATTGATATTTGTTGGTGATATCAGCATGGTGCTGCTTACCGTGCACGTCAGCACGCTGATCTGTGTGAGGTCTTATCAAGTAGAATGCTGGTAAGAATCGATACAGAACAAGGTCGATGGTACTGATAAGAAGTGCTACGGCCACAAAGAGGATTTGAACCTGCGCTAT
Organism: Homalodisca vitripennis; assembly: GCF_021130785.1. Classification (NCBI taxonomy): domain Eukaryota; kingdom Metazoa; phylum Arthropoda; class Insecta; order Hemiptera; family Cicadellidae; genus Homalodisca; species Homalodisca vitripennis. The sequence goes on from NC_060211.1 coordinate 26,065,642, forward strand.
CTCTAACTCAGATTTAAAGTGTCTGACCGTTTGGCCAGCGACACTCCGTTAAAGTAATACGATCACCGTTATTGGTGATAAATCAATATCAAAAATATTGGTTATATTTCTTCAATACTAATATTAGCGTTAATTGTAATAATAGTTAGATGTGGCGTTTTGATTTGTCTTGAATAATTGATTATTTATTTGTAATATTAGCGTTAATTAACTGTAGTTACATGTGGTGGTCGTATTTGCTTTGGATATTGATTGTCCGTAGGTGATATTAACATTAATTATAACTTTAATTATAAGTAATGACATTTTCTTGTACATTCATTGTATATTGGTGATATAAACGTCCATATTGGCTGTAATAATAGTTTAACGTTTCACTTGGATTTTGATTATACACTGACGAAACTTATATTATTATTATTATGGTTATTAATAACAATAATAATTATTATAAATATTATAGTTATTTATAATTATATTATTATAAATAATATTATTTTTTATAGTATTATTATATATTATCAAATGTGGTGATATTTTTCTAAAAAGAAATAAATTGGTTCGTTAACAGTAGAGAAAAGAGTCCAATCGTTTATCTAAAGCTGAGAAGCTACTGAGTAGCAATACTAAAAATCTAATAGAGTTTTGTGCTTTTTTGGACACGATACTGGACACGAATTCTACATCAACACTCTTTGTATGTCTCTTCGGGTATGTAGATAGGACTATTCTAACGACTATATGTTAAATTTAACAAAAATTTACAAAAATCTCGTCATTCAGATAAGGTTTGTTAGTAATCCACGATCTGCAGCCTAGTACCACTGTATGGAGTTTGTTTGGAAAACTTCATTCACTTAAGCTCATGTGAATATCTCGAGGTATCCATAGATTAATTTGATATCCAGATAAGAGAGACCTTGTATTATACAACAGTGTGGATGAAAAGGCGTATATGATTTCAAGGGTATAAATCACTCAATGAAATTTAATTGTCCTGTAGAGTTACAAACGTCTCCCCCCACTTTCCAGTTGCAGATAATAATTTTACGTACTATGGATGATAAGGAACTTCTCACCTTTCAAGCGAAAGGACCTGTTAAGGATCGGTCCTAGGTCTTTGGTTAATCTCAGGATCAACATGGGTTGCTCATTTGCTAACAAGAAGCCAACTTATGTAGGTGTTTATAATTTATGATTATTTAATATCATTGAAATATCATTCACATAGTACTAACGTGATGAAAACACCGCACATAAAATAGACTGTCTATACATGGATTGGGAAGATTACGAGTTTTGTATCGAGCGAGTTAGATGCAAGGTTGTGTTCAAGGTACGTGATCAGAAGATTGAGCGAATCCTGCGCGGAGAATTTTGTATCGAGCGAGTTAGATGCAAGGTTGTGTTCAAGGTACGTGATCAGTAGATTGAGCGAATCCTGCGCGGAGAATTTTGTATCGAGCGAGTTAGATGCAAGGTTGTGTTCAAGGTACGTGATCAGTAGATTGAGCGAATCCTGCGTGGAGAATTTTGTATCGAGCGAGTTAGATGCAAGGTTGTGTTCAAGGTACGTGATCAGAAGATTGAGCGAATCCTGCGCGGAGAATTTTGTATCGAGCGAGTTAGATGCAAGGTTGTGTTCAAGGTACGTGATCAGTAGATTGAGCGAATCCTGCGCGGAGAATTTTGTATCGAGCGAGTTAGATGCAAGGTTGTGTTCAAGGTACGTGATCAGTAGATTGAGCGAATCCTGCGCGGAGAATTTTGTATCGAGCGAGTTAGATGCAAGGTTGTGTTCAAGGTACGTGATCAGTAGATTGAGCGAATCCTGCGCGGAGAATTTTGTATCGAGCGAGTTAGATGCAAGGTTGTGTTCAAGGTACGTGATCAGTAGATTGAGCGAATCCTGCGCGGAGAATTTTGTATCGAGCGAGTTAGATGCAAGGTTGTGTTCAAGGTACGTGATCAGTAGATTGAGCGAATCCTGCGCGGAGAATTTTGTATCGAGCGAGTTAGATGCAAGGTTGTGTTCAAGGTACGTGATCAGTAGATTGAGCGAATCCTGCGCGGAGAATTTTGTATCGAGCGAGTTAGATGCAAGGTTGTGTTCAAGGTACGTGATCAGTAGATTGAGCGAATCCTGCGCGGAGAATTTTGTATCGAGCGAGTTAGATGCAAGGTTGTGTTCAAGGTACGTGATCAGTAGATTGAGCGAATCCTGCGCGGAGAATTTTGTATCGAGCGAGTTAGATGCAAGGTTGTGTTCAAGGTACGTGATCAGTAGATTGAGCGAATCCTGCGCGGAGAATTTTGTATCGAGCGAGTTAGATGCAAGGTTGTGTTCAAGGTACGTGATCAGTAGATTGAGCGAATCCTGCGCGGAGAATTTTGTATCGAGCGAGTTAGATGCAAGGTTGTGTTCAAGGTACGTGATCAGTAGATTGAGCGAGTTAGATGCAAGGTTGTGTTCAAGGTACTTGATCAGTAGATTGAGCGAATCCTGCGCGGAGAATTTTGTATCGAGCGAGTTAGATGCAAGGTTGTGTTCAAGGTACGTGATCAGTAGATTGGGCGAATCCTGCGCGGAGAATTTTGTATCGAGCGAGTTAGATGTAAGGTTGTGTTCACGGTACGTGATCAGTAGATTGAGCGAGTTAGATGCAAGGTTGTGTTCAAGGTACGTGATCAGTAGATTCAGCGAGTTAGATGCAAGGTTGTGTTCAAGGTACGTGATCAGTAGATTGAGCGAATCCTGCGCGGAGAATTTTGTATCGAGCGAGTTAGATGCAAGGTTGTGTTCAAGGTACGTGATCAGTAGATTGGGCGAATCCTGCGCGGAGAATTTTGTATCGAGCGAGTTAGATGCAAGGTTGTGTTCAAGGTACGTGATCAGTAGATTGGGCGAATCCTGCGCGGAGAATTTTGTATCGAGCGAGTTAGATGCAAGGTTGTGTTCAAGGTACGTGATCAGTAGATTGGGCGAATCCTGCGCGGAGAATTTTGTATCGAGCGAGTTAGATGCAAGGTTGTGTTCAAGGTACGTGATCAGTAGATTGGGCGAATCCTGCGCGGAGAATTTTGTATCGAGCGAGTTAGATGCAAGGTTGTGTTCAAGGTACGTGATCAGTAGATTGGGCGAATCCTGCGCGGAGAATTTTGTATCGAGCGAGTTAGATGCAAGGTTGTGTTCAAGGTACGTGATCAGTAGATTGAGCGAATCCTGCGCGGAGAATTTTGTATCGAGCGAGTTAGATGCAAGGTTGTGTTCAAGGTACGTGATCAGTAGATTGGGCGAATCCTGCGCGGAGAATTTTGTATCGAGCGAGTTAGATGCAAGGTTGTGTTCAAGGTACGTGATCAGTAGATTGAGCGAATCCTGCGCGGAGAACACAAAGTTAACTCGTTACCTGTAATTAAACTCAACAAAGCCAATGGTAGTTAAATAAAGGGAATAGCTGTGAGACCTGAAACCGGATAAAGGCTCTAAAATAAGCAGAATTTTCTGTCCAGTTCCGAACTGCTGATTTAGTAAAACAACGATGGGTCTCAAATTAATAACAGAGGCCATTTAGATCATCGATACATTATTTTAATTGACGCAAAAATGTTTATTTTCATATATTTTTTTAATGGATTTGCTGAATTCAATTCTGCTGAGAGAAGTAATTTCTCTATAAGAGACGTAACTACCATTATGATTGCTAAGTAACAATATTTATTCAATTTTAAGCTTAAAGTAGTCATAATCTGTAAATTCATATATTTGCTGTAATTTAAGACATTATTTTGAGCAATAACTAGACACTAAAAGTAGCACTAGTTTCAAAAGATTCGTTTATAGTATATCAATACTTTGGTAAAATAGTTTTTATTGATCCTAGACAACGTGTAAGAACATTAGGTAAGAACGTCAGGTACTTACTAAAAGGGCTGTTTGAATCTTTTTCTTATCTTGCATTCCATCATTTAGTATCTAAGATTAGACCACCTGTTGAGGATAAAACAAGATTAGCATAAAAAGGTTACTTTTTCTTGTTTTAATAGATTATCTCTATTTTTATTTCATCCCAATTTGATCTACAACTTTGACAGAGAATTTAATTCAACTTTTAAAATCCATGAAATAAAAAATCCACTGTTATTTATAAAATGTATATTAAATTTGTTGTGGATCGAGCAGCTAATAATCAGTTAGTTGTGTAATTTAATTGTAAAGTAATTTAAATTGTGCACTTTTACACAATTTAAATTACGTTTTGGTGTACCTTTATATCTATAGACATTTTATAGTCGAGTGTGTTTATTCTACAGCTAAACATAATTTAATAATAATTTTATTTTGGAAGAGCTGAGACTATATATTACGACACTGTTGAGCTATAATAAGGTAACAAGACTTTGTTGGTATTTTTACATATTGATGTCACGAAACATTATGCGTTCTTAATGATCTATTAATATAGTAAACTTGCTTATCACTTTTGAAAAAAATGATTTTTAGTTATACTTTTTTATAATAACTTTAAATGTGGCTTGCATACAATGGAAAATTACTAATAGGAAACATATTTTTCACAAATAATAATTGAGAAGATAAACTTAATCTTTAATCTTTCAATCGCCCTGGGTACAACGTTTTTAATTTAAAACATCCGATCCAAAATAACGTAATTATTACGGTTTCTATAAACAGATCTTCCAGTGTGTTGCACATAAACGTAGCAGTATAAAAGTGTCTACCACAATAAGCACTTAAAGTAAGAAACACGGCAGTTTGACGGAATGGTATCGACTGGATTGAATTTATTCATGAGATCGAGCCCGGGATCTCGGCTGCGTATGTTTCAAGCCTCCTTCGCGATCCCCCCTCGGACGGTATTTGTTTCTGTTGGCCTTGGAATATTTGCCTTTGACTGCAGCATTTTATTTGATGGGGAAATGTGGCTGGAATATTATTGCTATCCTCTTAGGTTTATGTACGTTTCTGATAGTATATTAACTTCGACGCGATATAAATCTTAACGCAATGTATAAATAAAATAATGATCTTTAATTTCGGAAATTAAAACATGTTCTTAGTACCTGTAAAATACTCATAGCTATGATAATGTGTCAAATTTTGTATTACAAGGTTTCTTGTAATAACATTGCTTACTGAACAATATTTTTATTTAAAACATTCAAATCTTTCAATTCTTCAAAGCATTCAAATCTTTACTAGAATTTGAATGCAAAATCACGTTTTACATTTCTAAATAAGCATTGTAAAGTTATAAAGGTAATAAAATATTTATTATTAACATTTTCTAAATTAATATGTTTCAGTGGAAGCAGCGATGGGGCGTTGTCACGAAGTTATCTCCTGCAGCAGGTAATACCGCATGTAATTACACGTAATATAAGCTGATTCTTTTTAATCTTACAGAAACTTTATTATTATATATCTGAGAAATAAGATGCCAAATTATTTTATCTTTTTAAAAAATCTGACTAATCAATGTTATTGACTTAGTGATAAACACGGTATTTCTTAAGATAAAAAATTTTTATATGGAATTATAACATAACACACACACACACACACACACACACACACACACACACACACACACACACACACACACACACATATATATATATATATAATCTGTGTATATAAACCATATATGTCTAGATATATACTATAAAGGGTCTATAACACTATAAGGGCTATAAAGCTAAAAAGTTTTAACTTGTTTCAGCATTCCTATCACCAGTTCAGGTAATAGAAAAGTTCTCTTGGGATTTACATGCGTCAATAGTCATTATACCGAAAGGTTTTAAAACAAAGAAAATTGTTTAATAAATCAATTTCAGTACATCTCATAAGCATTTCAGAACACTTTTAGTTTTTTCCAGGCACATAAGACTCATTATTTTGTAAATTTTAAATGCCCGCCATATTGCAACGAAGTGCGGAATGATGATAGCCAACAAACGTAGTCGAAAAAATTATAAGATATATTTTTAAGCAAGTTTCTACTTTTGTGACAATTATCATGTCCACAACCCACGTTTTGAAGTATTGATTTTTTTGTAATGTGGGTGGTTTTGGTTCTGGAGGTTACGTAAAAAATTAATGCACGTTTTACGTGGAAGGGTCTCAGTGATACTTATGTAGAAAAGAATGTTTATGAATATTTGAATGGAGTTTAATATTTTTAAATTTTAAGAAGTCCTTTACAATTCATAGCGTAGCAACCCTCGGCTACCACCGTTCTTTAACCTAAGTCTTTCACCATAGATGTGAAAATAATACTATGCAACAACATCTCTTATTAATTTGTTTGAGTTGTAGGCTATTACCTTTGTTCGTTATTTTTATACTGAGTAGTTGGTGAATAATTTCTAGATTAAGTGAGGAGAAATATAGGCCTCGTGAGTATTGTTAATATTTAATTTATACGGGTATATAACAAATTAAACATAGTTTTATGAAGTATATAATGCAAAATAAATTAGATATTGTAATAATATAAAGATTTCTAAGACTAAGAACTGTAGTGTTTAAATCAATAAATATTATTATAATGAAACATAACAATATTGATTGTTAGAGTGGAAATTTACAGTTTTTGTGCAAGTGTAAAAATATTATAATAGTTATTAGGCTTAACTATGGTTTGGAAACCTCAAAATGGTCATAACGTAAAAGTTACAAGTATTGTTACCAATTGAATCTAGATTGGTTCTATGAGCCTATTGGTACAGTTTATTTTTTGTTAGCGTAAAAAATATGCGATGTCGGTCCCGGGACTCGAGCAAATGCTAGTCCAGGACTAGTTGGGGAACTCCAGCAGTTTAGCGGCGGTTATCGCGACATTTAATTATCGAGCGTGACTGTTGCTTGGATGGATGACCGCTGAGCGATCCTGTCCTTGCAAGCAGCCCGCCTGCCCGGCCGTTGGGGGTTCGGAAGTCACCTTTAATAAGCCGTTGGCCCCCAGGTTAAGTGTTAGAGAGGGCTTTTAGTCCTAACTTCGCCTATTAAAATAAGAAATTACGTACTTTGATTTATTCACAAACAGCGTACAAGATTTGCTTGCAGAAAAGTTAGGATGTATTAAATTAGTGCTGGAGTTCAATGGGGAGTTGTAAACCTTATAATTAAATAACGGAGTGATATTATTAAAAAAATACGAAAATACAAATTTAAGATACAGACATCTACAATCCGTTTAGCAAGTTCGTGTTGCTTATCTTTTTTGATAAAATAACAGAGATTTTTAACGCTTTGTTTGTAACGCTATTTTAATCCGGATAGGGATGATTTGTTTCTCTCGGAGGAATCTCGTGTCGAAACAAATGAGTTCTCAGAACTTTTGCAAATACAATCGTGGGATAAACGGTAAAGCTAAAGATAATACGAAAGTCCTCGATTAATTAACCGATATCTCTGGAGTTAAGCTGGAAATAGAAAATTCCTGGACAATAAGCTGATGAACATAACATATATACCCACGTATTGAAGAAGTAAGAATATGATATTACCAAGTTACAATCATATACTTACCGTTATAAACTCTTTTTAAACATCTCAAGCGTACTTATTTTGTTAAAGTTTATACTAGTCATACTCCAATTTGATTATATTTACGTTTCAATACTAAAACTCCATAAAATATTACAATAGGAATTATTGTTAACAGATATTTAAGTTGCTATAAATTTAAACCGGTGATGTTAATGCGATTTTATAGCACAGGGAGAATTTGGTTTGGTGGGTACAGAACATAGGAATTTCCCAGAAACATGATATATGCGTAATACACATGAATGGGTTAATCATGAAATTAACTGTAAGGGACAAACAATAGTCAACTTACAGGGAAAGTGTGGAAGCATATTAAAAATAAACGTCACAGTAGGTAGAACCTCAATTTTCTCTATTTAGATCATTGCTGTATGAATTTTAATTGGCTGAGCTTTAGCAAAGTCTGTCTATCACTCGTGCGGTTGAAAAATTTCATTTCTGTCTGTATCTGTCAACAAACTGAAACAATATACTCTTGGCATATCACTCCAGGGATCGGATACGAATATCGGTATGGTCACTGAATTAACAACCTCCCGACAGGAACGAAGGGTAGTCATTGCTAGTTTTGCTACTATGAATCCACAATAATTACGCGCCTTAACAAAATCCATTCAGGAACCTATGAATTAAAACTCTCTTGGACTAACCATCATGATCGTGTATGATATGGGATTATGGGTTTACCCAATGTCGGTCTGATATGTGTAGAGCTGACAGCCCAATGTGTCCACATTATGGTGGCAAAGGGTGTGCAAGTCATTGCGGAGGAATATCGCCAGGCGCTTTACGACGATAGCCCCCAGAGTGAGACACAAGATTAGACTAAAGTTTAATGCCGCTGCTGAGTGTCTCCCATAAAATAGTTAATGTCAGAGGGAGGGCAATCACAGAAGATAACTCTAGAGCCTTTCATTTTCTCATCCTCGACAGTGCTCTGCAAAAAGTAACACTTTCCTAAAAGTTGCAAATATAATATAAAATACACATGTAAATGAACAAGAAATCAAAAAAACTTCTGAAAAAGTACATATTTAAAAAATTATCCAGGTGTCCGAGAAGTAAAACATTTCCTCTGCCAATTAATAAGTAGATATAAAACAGAAATATATTTCTAGCACGTTGGGGTTTTCCTTAAGTCGTGTAAAAAGTTTATTATTCAAAGGGAAACGTGACCCAATCTCGAAATTTTTGAACTGTCTTTGTGATATACTATAGGAAACTGAACGACTAACAATAAAAATTTTCTAGGAATGAAAACTCTACTGGATTCTTAAATAATAACAGGTTATATTTTCACAAAACACAATATAGTTATAACTTAAGCATTAGTAACAAATACAGTTCATCCAATTCGCTCATAGTCCAGTGTGTGGATATTAGTAAGAACAGTAAGTAAGGTTTTCCTTATGAAAAGTACAAGAATGGCTTATGTTGTAAACTCAAATACTAATCAAGTTCTAGTTAGTTAATATTGTTCCAATACATTCCATGCCACCGCCTACAGCAGCAAATCATATTAAAGCCCCCATATTGTAGATTGATCGGTTTAGCAGTCAACATATTAAATTACTATATTATAGCTAGAATATAATTTGCATATAATATATGATAAATGTTGATAGCTCTGTTAAAACATACTTCATTTAATCAAAATTAAAAAGTAAATATAAAACCAATAATACAAATCGTGGAACTAAATGTACTTACCTTAAATTTAATAAATAGTATTTACGAGTTTTATCTTTTATATTTTTGAATTATGTGTTAAGTATATGAATCGGTTGTTATTTATTACTTAAGTTTTGTTTCCTTTTTTCATACATTCCAAATCTATGGATCTAAAAATAAAAATTTATACATTGGCCTACAATAATATGGCGACATCCGGTGTCTCTGGGTGCTCTCTAAATGGCGGTTGTTTACCACAGGCTGGAGAAGCCCACCTGCGTCCGTGAAAACAACAATACTGCCTCCCTCGTCTCTTTTGTTCTGCTAAACAAAAAGCTTTGCAAAATTAAAAGGGCCTCCACATGCATCTTTCTTAGCTATTAGGGGAATCCGTGCGCTGTAGCTATCCTGGTTTTCACCGAATCTGAACTAAGTACTGGAAATGAATCAAAATCTTTCATTTCTTATTACGTCGTAAATATAAATTTTCTACAGCTCTGATTGATTATAGAAATAAAAAAGGACTCCTCTTTTATAATAGTTTTATAAAAATGCAGACGATAAAAAAAATCTGCACAGAAAGAAAATAGGCTTCACCACTGTACGAGCTGAATAGTGCTGTAGTAAACGACTTCATTTACTCGTCAGCATTGTTAAAACAAAGAATACACATACAAAAGAATAACTGCGATTAAGCACCTTGATATTTGGCATCTCCAGCAATATCTCTGTATTATACTATTATTTGAAAAAGATTAGCTGAGACAAAATAAATAACCCATGCATAACAACTATATAGTCTGGTTTGAACATTGTTGTGGAAAATTTTGCTATTAAAAAGAGCTACTGCAACTAAAGTATAAACGTATAAACTTCGGCTATAAATAACTCTGAATCCATGTTATCTACAGATAGGATACAATACATGAAAGTTCCATAAAGGTAACGCTAAATAAGTTTGCTTTATTTGGTTCACGTAGTTTACAGTTTGTTGGAAATCGTAAAAACACCGGTTTTATGTTCGTTTCTTGTTAAAGTCAACATGGGGTTTAGTCCACCCTACAACAGTATCGCTTTAAGATCAGTGCTAGTATTACAGGATATTGATAAACGAGATACTATGGCTTATTATACCCCCAAGAAGAACGATGTTATAACAATATTATACTGATTAATATATAATCAATATTACTTAACTAGCAGATACAATAATTTTATATGAATTATAATAAACCGCGTTACAATAGTTGTTAAAAATGATAAATTTTAAAATTATGTTTGCTTTCAACCAATTTCTGGGTTCGTATTAATAATAAATCATTATCACATTTTGTTTTTTGGGAACAGCACGGAGATTAGCATGGAGGTCAGAGGACAGGAAAGGTATGTTGTTGGAATCTTTCATTACTAAAGGATAGTACGATACTACAGCTTTTTCTATCCCGATTTGGATGTATTTATTTTATATCAATTTTATAATTGACTGTATACATCAAAATTACGTTTCAAATAAAAATTACGTATGAAAACGAAATTTTAAATTTCAATTTGATTTGTTCCATTCGAGATTTTGGATCTCTGATACCATGTTCAATAAAAATCCAAGACATGGAGACGTGAGACCAAGGCATGTTTTCTAGCAAGTAAAGATCGTGTATGTGCAGTTTAACTGATCAGTTACAACCAAATTAGAATATTAAAGCTTTTTTGGTTATACATCTTTTCCAACACTATTAAAAATTAAGGTTTATGCTCACTGTATTGTATTTTACAGCAGATTTCAAAATTGACCTACTACAGTTTTCCCATCAAATTTGTCGTCAATATTCCATCCAGTTATTGATATCAACTTACTAGCACAAATTTTTATTTTTATTCAGTTGGAGGACTGTAATGGTTTGAATAATTTAATGTTGTGTAGCATTCAGAGTGTTATAAGAATATTCAGTTTTCATAGTAAAACGCCATAAACGTTCATCTGGTAGATATTTTACATAAATCAAGTGGTTTACCAAAAAAGTAATGATTTATTACAAAATTATCGAAGGTTTTGCTCATATTCTACCAATATTGTAACAAATACCTATTTTAAAAATATACTTTAAGAGACTATAGTGAAACAACCTTGATTTTATTCCATGACTAGCGGGCCCGGCGCGCTTTGCTGCGCATTTCAATAATTTTTTGCAAAAGTTGCCCGCGGCTTCGCACGCAATTTCCCGTTGAAAACAGTACACTATATTCACTTATTCTTTTTCTATCACATTCTAAACATTGCTGAGATAATTGATAGTCGCTCCATCGTGAGCCTCTTGGGCGTATTATGAAGGTATGTACCATATTCCTGCCTCTATCTAGCTGTTACCCACGGCTTCGCACGCAAATCTTAAGAACCGAAGTCCTTATATTACTTAGTAAATTTTTTTTTTTTACTATAATAAATTTTAGATTAAATTAGTTATATCTCCGATGCCACGATTGAGCTTGCTTTGTTGTCTCGATCGAGAGAATATGTACACACGGAGTTTTGAGAACCATACTTCTGTCAAAAAAAACAACTAAGGTTGATTTTATAACATTCTTTATATTTGTAGCCAACGTAAGATAGTAATTATGATATCTGCATTACTCTTCTGATCAAGCATGAGCATGGTTTATATTAAATAAATATTGCAGTTAAAGGTGAATTTTTACGTCAAAATTTGAATTGTATTATCTGGATAGTAAAGTCTATGTTTAACAGTGATTGCAAAAACAGTTTAAACAAAATTTGTCGTTTCTCTTAAGCTTACTCTATGCTTTAAAACTATAAGTGTAATATATGTTTACAAAGAACAGCTGATTAAAAATTTGAAAAGACGTTAACATATGTTTGCTGCAATGCATTTCTTATGGGTATTTCTGTAACCAGTGGGGCGGAATCCTGAATCGGGAAAGGGATGGGCATAGCTTATAAACCTTCTCCGTGGAAAAATACATATACGTACAAATTTTCATCATGATCGGTCCAATAGTTCACGATTCCATAAAGGACAAACATACAAACATTCATTTTTATATATATAGATAATAATGTGGGCATCATCCACATTTATGCCCTTATTTTGTATTGTAGCGTTATTTAATATGTCTCATTTTAAAGATATAACTAACATGTGTTTCAAAAGCTTTTATTAGTTTATTCTAAAATTGTTTACTTTTAAAGCTTTTAAATTCCAAAGTTCAAAACAGTTTTAGTTTCTAATTAACCTTTAAACAAATCTTAAAAGTAAAAAGCGCTTGTTTGCGTATTAACTGTACCTTTAACCCATAATTATATAACTAACAATAAGGACTTAAAAGTGCATAAGGTTTAAAATAGTTCTTTAGAGGTTACTTCTAAGATGTCCATTAATAAGGACATATACTCTTTAGACTTAAATCTAGGTCCAAGTAAGTTCTTTATGCAAAATGTTTATATGAAAATTCTTACAAAAAGGAAACAAATACAATATTAATTGTATTATTAATGAGAATCCCTCTTAGTCACAAATCACTGAAAGAGTGAACATTTAAGAATTTTGTCTTTACAGAAGATTAAAGAAAGCTTTGTACCTTATCTAAATATTGAATGTGGGCCTTTTAATGTAATAATTAACACACGAACATTGTTTTACTGTACTACTTCAAATATTCAGAACAAAAGTAAGATAGTGAAGTGATTATAGAATGTTCCCAATCACCAAACACGGCCCCAAGAACTTTTCAAGGTATGCAGACGAGGGGTGACTCCCACAAACGAGCGCCGAGTAGCTGTCGGTCCAGACTCGCGGGCGTCAATAAATGGGACTGCCCGATAACCATTCCATTCCCCGGGATTGGCCCGTCTCATGTTTTATTTCCAAGAATGGCTCTTGTTGTTCACTCGTAAAGTCCATCTGGAACCACTTTATCGTCCTTCCGCTGATAGCATTAAATGTAGGATTCCTCTTTTGTGTACTCGGCCTGACTTGGTTCTTTAGGTAGTCTTTAGTATAGTACTGTATATAAGTATAGTATTCGTCATAAATTTCTTTTAAAACGTCAATATGGAAATTAATAGTACTCAGTACCTGTCATATAATTAATTCTTATGTTTAGAGGAAATATATATTTAAGATACCAGATATATTCGATCAATGTTTATTGAAATTAAATAAGGCTATTGCCATTTATACAATTTAATGTAAATAAAAGTCGTTTGACAGGTATTTGATCTTCCGATCATATGTTAGTTTGCTTATTTAAACGCATATGTGACAGATACGGCCAAATACAAAATAATTGAATCGGAAAAAGTAAGCGCTCTGTGGTGTAATGGTAGCACATTCACCCGGAAAGTGAGAGATCCGGGTACGATTCCCGGCGGAGCAAGTACTTTTTGTGATTCAATGTTTATTGAAATTAAATAAGGCTATTGCCATTCATACAATTTAATGTAAATTTAAGATACCAGACATAGAGATGACCTCGCGTTTGCATAGAGGTCAATGCATCCGTACAGAGACAAAACTCAATAATCTCTTGTTGTCAGTGAATAATTTAAATAAAATTTAAAATATGTTTTATTGCTAAAATAAAATATTTTAGCTCCATGCAGTTATAAAGATATAGTTTAAATTATTTTTGTGTTTCATAAACAAAGCTAAACAATGTATATTTCAACGTAGAATTGTAGCAGTATGATGCATTTATACATTTTAGTGTTTTTTTTTTTTTTAATGAACGATTAATTTCAATTTTAAAAAGTTTTACAGTTAAGGAAACTCATAGGGTGTTATGGTAAAGACCAATTTTTCCTAACTTAAAACTGCGTTTTTACTAATTGTTAACTAATTTTTATTAATTGAGCAGTATACATATGTTGGGTATTTTATCACTGTTATCGTGATGCTTTATCCCATACCTCGGGTAGATAAGAAAATCAGTGGTTTCTGTTTGGAGCAACTTGCTTCTAGAATTATTTTTAGTCTTACAGGATAGAGTGTAGGAATTGGGTACCAAAGAATTATCACTAAACTCAGAGTATCTCGATGATTTCTTTGTATAAGGAGTTGATAACCAGAGGATTTCCTGTTGAATTCCTTTAAATACTGGCAATATAGGTTTTTATGTATAACAATTTTCTAATTGCCTTTGAATATAATTTATTCAAATATTTAATAGTGTGTACATTAGGGCCTATTTATAAACCCCATTTTAAACACTCAAAAGGGATGCTCTCTTTCCCTGTCTATGAATCTGAATGTTTAAATTATCAGTAGAGTAAACAAACTAAAACACATTAGAAACTGTGTTGTTTTGCTTACAATTATATTTACATATTTCATAAAACTACACTTTAATATGTCAAACTCACCAAATATAAAAACCGAGATTAGATGCTAGATTGGGGAGAAGCTTACCATTCTCAACTTAACTTAAATTGTGCCAAACTAGGAGTATTGACATTTTACTGCTATGGCACAGTGTTACACATCACTTTAAAAAACGAAGAAACATTAAACTAAATTTTAAAACATTCTTATACAGCTAAATTATACAAAAATATACACTTCTTAGTGTTTTTAAGCGATGTGAAAGCTTTTAATAACACAATTAAACATTATAAAAAATGTTTTGCTTAAACATTATGAAAACTTGAAGCTGATAGGAGCCTGGTGTACTAGCTGCCACCTTCACTTTAACTTCATAAGGACAATGTTAAATTTTAAACCCTTTAAGGACCTTATCTTATCAGTTGATGAACTAGGGAAGATATTTTATTTTATATATAATAACAACGAGCGTCCAAGCACATTTTAGATTCTTTGCTAATTATGAAAAATGCCAAATTGAATTCAAGAAGTAAAAGAGTTGTTTTTTTAATTAAAAAGAGTTTTCATGTATATTAGTACGGTAATACTTGTAAAATTAAACACCTCCTATAAACATTTCTTTACAGGAGGTGTTTAATAAAACCCAAAAGTAGCCCAAAGTAGCCATGCTAATTTAAATTGATTCACTACTTCTTATCTTTGAGATCGATAAATTGAGCACAAATTACCGTAAGTTACCCCGTATGAGCTTATCTTATAGTGTCCAGTTTAACAAATCAACAACAGAATGGCCGAATCGAGCGATTATTTACCGAACTTGCCGAAGAAGATGATGTGTGAGGTAAACCGGCCTGGCCGATGAGCGGATCTCATTTCCTGAACAAATGGCTCTCAATCCACGCGTCCCACTCCTCTTGATTGAATATTTGTCATGTCCTTGTTTGTCTTGAGCTGATTGCTGATAGTGTGTTCCCAAATCAAGGTAGGAATAGAATTGTAGTTCTTTAATCAGATGTCTGATTTCGTCTTTACACTAGCTCGTTTGTTGTTAAAAGATAAAGCCAAATTATAATAACAAGTGGGGTAAGGTGGGGGAATTGGGAGGTAAGTTTCACAAATTTATCTGGTTTCTCTCCCTTTCTTATGATTATTGCTAGATGTCTACTTCACCAATTGCATAGTGCAAAAAGCAATATTTTTACAGGTTTAAAATATTTTTTAGTGAACTTTTTAATTTATTTTTTATTAAATGTGTATTACCTTCCGATTACCCCTACGGGAGGTAATTGGGTGGCAAGTGAAAAATCCTTAAACACTCAATAATAACTATTGTGGGATTTTGGGTGGTAGAAAGAGAAAGTAAAAAGTAACTGTTTAGTGAATTTTATTGCTGACAAAAACTTTTCATCCAAATATTGATGTAAAAAAGTAACTATTATAAATTTGACACATTATCTTAAATCTTCAAACTAATACTGAATCTTATTACCTAGAGAGTTTAAATTCATAACACAAAGAGTAAACTAACACTGGTAAAAAAATATAAAACCTAAACATATTTGTGGCAAAAGTATAAATAATGGTCACAAAACATTGTAAATTTAGGAGAGATTTTGGCCCTTTAAATTTCATTTGGCTGCCAAAAATATTTTGAGCTATTGTTTTACTAAATAAAGCATTAGGCATGTTTTTCAATTTGTTTTTTTTATTTGATTATTTAAGAAAAGTAGTTTCACGTTACTAAAAATTATAATAATTTTTTTTAAGTTTGTTGAAGTTGAGATAACACTTTCGGATTCATGAAATTACAACGGCGTCTAAGACTACTTCCCTCCTTTAAATTTTTAACTCTACAAAGGTGAAATAAAACTGGCACATTCTAGAATAGTTTAGCTTTCCAATCTTATAATTATAGCTGAGATAAAGTTATAAATTTTGAGAAATAAAAATAAAATAAAATTTTTTCACCCATGTACCCCACCTATCCAATTCCCCCCTCTTACACTGGCTATGGTGATATTTGCCTGAGATATTGATATTATTGTTGGTGATATCAGCATGGTGCTGCTTACCGTGCTGGTAGTCAGCACGCTGATCTGTGTGAGGTCTTATCAAGTAGAATGCTGGTAAGAATCGATACAGAACAAGGTCGATGGTACTGATAAGAAGTGCTACGGCCACAAAGAGGATTTGAACCTGCGCTATCTCTAACTCAGATTTAAAGTGTCTGAGACCGTTTGGCCAGCGACACTCCGTTAAAGTAATACGATCACCGTTATACGTGATAAATCAATATCAAAAATATTGATTATATCTCTTTAATACTAATATTAGCGTTAATTGTAATAATAGTTAGATGTGGTGATTTTATTTGTCTTGGATAATTGATTATTTATTTGTAATATTAGCGTTAATTAATTGTAGTTACATGTGGTGGTCGTATTTGCTTTGGATATTGATTATCTGTAGGTGATATTAACATTAATTATAACTTTAATTATAAGTAATGACATTTTCTTGTACATTCATTGTATATTGGTGATATAAACGTCCATATTGGCTGTAATAATAGTTTACCGTTTCACTTGGATGTTGATTATATATTTTCGATATTTATATTATTATTATCCTTAAATGTGGTGATATTTTCCCTTAACGTAATAAATGTCTCCATTAACAACATAGAAAAGAGTCAAATCCTTGCTTTGAAGCTGAGAAGCTACTGAACAAGTAAGCAATACCAAAAATCTAATAGAGTTTTGTACTTTTTTGGACACGATAGTGGATACGACTTTTACATCAACACTCGATGTATGTCCCTTCGGGTATGGAGATAGGACTTTTCTAACGACTATTTGTTAAATTTAACAAATGTTACAAAAATCTCGTCATTCAGATAAGGTTTTGTTAGTAATCCACGATCTGCAGCCTAGTACCACTGTATGGAGTTTGTTTGGAAAACTTCATTCACTGAAACTCATATGAATAACTCGAGGTATCCATAGATTAATTTTGATATCCAGATAAGAGAGACCTTTTATTATACAACAGTGTGGATGAAAAGGCGTATATGATTTCAAGGGTATAAATCACTCAATGAAATTTAATTGTCCTGTAGAGTTACAAACGCCTCCCCCCACTTTGCAGTTGCAGATAATAATTTTACGTACTATGGATGATAAGGAACTTCTCACCTTTCAAGCGAAAGGACCTGTTAAGGATCGGTCCTAGGTCTTTGGTTAATCTCAGGATCAACATTAGTTGCTCATTTGCTAACAAGAAGCCAACTTATGTAGGTGTTTATAATTTATGATTGTTTAATATCATTGAAATATCATTCACATAGTACTAACGTGATGAAAGCACTGCACATAAAATAGACTGTCTATACATGGATTGGGAAGATTACGAGTTTTGTATCGAGCGAGTTAGATGCAAGGTTGTGTTCAAGGTACGTGATCAGTAGATTGAGCGAGTTAGATGCAAGGTTGTGTTTCAAGGTACGTGATCAGTAGATTGAGCGAGTTAGATGCAAGGTTGTGTTCAAGGTACGTGATCAGTAGATTGAGCGAGTTAGATGCAAGGTTGTGTTCAAGGTACGTGATCAGTAGATTGAGCGAGTTAGATGCAAGGTTGTGTTCAAGGTACGTGATCAGTAGATTGAGAGCGAGTTAGATGCAAGGTTGTGTTCAAGGTACGTGATCAGTAGATTGAGCGAATCCTGCGCGGAGAACACAAAGTTAACTCGTTACCTGTAATTAAACTCAACAAAGCCAATGGTAGTTAAATAAAGGGAATAGCTGTGAGACCTGAAACCGGATAAAGGCTCTAAAATAAGCAGAATTTCCTGTCCAGTTCCAAACTGCTGATTTAATAAAACAAGGATGGCTCTCAAATTAATAACAGAGGCCATTTAGATCATCGATACATTATTTTAATTGATGCAGAAATGTTTATTTTCATATATTTTTTTAATTGGATTTGCTGAATTCAATTCTGCTGAGAGAAGTAATTTCTCTATAAGAGATATAACTACCATTATGATTGCTAAGTAAAAATGTTTATTTAATTTTAAGCTTAAAGTAGTCATAATCTGTAAATTCATATATTTGCTGTAATTTAAGACATTATTTTGAGCAATAACTAG
Organism: Homalodisca vitripennis; assembly: GCF_021130785.1. Classification (NCBI taxonomy): domain Eukaryota; kingdom Metazoa; phylum Arthropoda; class Insecta; order Hemiptera; family Cicadellidae; genus Homalodisca; species Homalodisca vitripennis. The sequence continues at coordinate 26,084,372 of NC_060211.1, forward strand.
ACACTAAACGTAGCACTAGTTTCAAAAGATTCGTTTATAGTACATCAATGCTTTGGTAAAATATTTTTTATTGATCCTAGGCAACGTGTAAGAACATTAGGTAAGAACGTCAGGTACTTACTAAAAGGGCTGTTTGAATCTTTTTCTTATCTTGCATTCCATCATTTAGTATCAAAGATTAGACCACCTGTTGAGGATAAAACAAGATTAGTATAAAAAGGTTACTTTTTATAGTTTTAATAGATTATCTCTATTTTTATTTCATCCCAATGTGATCTAAAACTTTGACAAGAGAATTTAATTCAACTTTTAAAATCTATGGAATAAAAAAATCCACTGTTATTTATAAAATGTATATTAAATTTATTGTGGATCGAGCAGCTAATAATCAGTTAGTTGTATAATTTAATTATAACGTAAATTAAATTTTGTACTTTTACACAATTTAAATTACGTTTTGGTGTACCTTTATATCTAAAGAACTTTTATAGTTGAGTGTGTTTATTCTACAGCTAAACATAATTTAATAATAATTTTATTTTTGAAGAGCTGAGACTATATATTACGACACTGTTGAGCTATAATAAGGTAACAAGACTTTGTTGGTATTTTTACATATTGATGTCACGAAACATTATGCGTTCTTAATGAACTATTAATATAGTAAACTTGCTTATCACTTTTGAAAAAATGATTTAATAGTTATACTTTTTTATAATAACTTTAAAATTTATGTGGCTTGCATACAATTGAAAATTACTAATAGGAAACATATTTTTCACAAATAATAATTGAGAAGATAAACTTAAAAGATTAATTTAATCTTTCAATCGCCCTGGGTACAACGTTTTTAATTTAAAACATCCGATCCAAAATAACGTAATTATTACGGTTTCTATAAACAGATCTTCCAGTGTGTTGCACATAAACGCGGCAGTATAAAAGTGTCTACCACAGTAAGCACTTAAAGTAAGAAACACGGCAGTTTGACGGAATGGTATCGACTGGATTGAATTTATTCATGAGATCGAGCCCGGGATCTCGGCTGCGTATGTTTCAAGCCTCCTTCGCGATCCCCCCTCGGACGGTATTTGTTTCTGTTGGCCTTGGAATATTTGCCTTTGACTGCAGCATTTTATTTGATGGGGAAATGTGGCTGGAATATTATTGCTATCCTCTTAGTTTTATGTGCGTTTCTGCTAGTATATTAACTTCGACACGAAATAAATCTTAACGCAATGTATAAATAAAATAATGATCTTTAATTTCGGAAATTAAAACATGTTTTTAGTACCTGTAAAATACTCATAGCTATGATAATGTGTCAAATTTTGTATTACAAGGTTTCTTGTAATAACATTGCTTACTGAACAATATTTTTATTTAAAACTATCTTTACTAGAATTTGAATGCAAAATCACGTTTACATTTCTAAATAAGCATTGTAAAGTTATAAAGGTAATAAAATATTTATTATTAACATTTTCTAAATTAATGTGTTTCAGTGGAAGCAGCGATGGGGCGTTGTCACGAAGTTATCTCCTGCAGCAGGTAATATTGCATGTAATTATAAGCATTGCATGTATTGTATTGCATGCATTATATGCAATTACATATAATACAAGCTGATTCTTTGAAATCTTACAGAAACTTTATTATTATTCGTCATTATCTGGGAAATATAAAGCAAATTTATTTTATTATTTGGTAAGAAATCTGACTAATAAGTTTTATTGATTTATTAATAAATAGGATATGCCTTAAGAAAAAAAATATTAATATGGAAATATAACATAATATGGATATATATATATATATATATATATATATATATAAAATATGTGTATATAAACCATATATGTCTGGATATATACTATAAAGAGTCTATAAAACTATAAGGGCTATAAAGTTAAAAAGTTTTAACTTGTTTCAGCATTCCTATCCCCACACACACACACACACACACACACACACACTACCATATATATATATAGATATATATATATATATATATATATACGTCAATAGTCAATATTTCGAAAAATGTTTTAAAACAAAGAAAATTTGTTCATTAAAACAATTTTAGTACATCTTATAAGCATTTCAGAACACGTTTAGTTTTTGTCAAGGCACTTAAGACTCATTATTTTGTAAAGTTTAAATGGCCGCCATATTGAAACGAAGTGCCGGACGATGATAGCCAAAAAACGTAGCCGAAAAAATTATAAGATACATTATTTAGCAAGTTTCTACTTTTGTGACAGTTATCATGTCCATAAGCCAAGTTATAAAGCACTGATATTTTTTTCACGTGGGTGGTTTTGGTTCTGGAGGTCACGTAAAAATGTAATGCAAGTTTTACGTGGCACTGAAGTGGCTCAGCGATACTTATGTAGAAAAGAATGTTTATGAATATTTGAATGGAGTTTAATATTTTTAAATTTTAAGAAGTCCTTTACAATTCATAGCGTAGCAACCCTCGGCTACCACCGTTCTTTCACGTAAGTCCATTGATGTAAAAATAATAATATGCAACATCTCTTATTAATTTGTTTGAGTTGTAGGCTATACCTTTGTTCATTATTTTTATACTGAGTAGTTGGTGCATAATTTCTAGATTAAGTGAGGAGAAATATAGGCCTCGTGAGTATTGTTAATATTTAATTTATACGAGTATACAACAAATTAAACATAGTTTATGCAGTATATAATACAAAAATAAATTAAATCTGAAAATAAATTAGGTATTGTAAGAAGATAAAAATGACTAAGACTAGAACTTGCTGTGTTCAAATCACGTCCTACCTCCTAAGAACACGTAAAGTTGGTATAATGAAATATAATAATATTTATTGTTATATTGGAAATGTACAGTTTTTTTACAAGGCCAAGAATATGATAATAGCTATTAGGCTTAACTATGGCTGGGAACCTATTTCAAAATGCCAATAACGTAAAAGTTACAGGTATTGTTACCAATTGAATCTAGATTGGCTCTATGAGCCTGTTGGTACAGTTTATTCTTTGTTAGCGTAAAAAAATGCGATGTCGGTCCCGGGACTCGAGCAAATGCTAGTCCAGGACTAGTTGGGGAACTCCAGCAGTTTAGCGGCGGTTATCGCGACATTTAATTATCGAGCGTGGCTGCTGCTTGGATGGGTGGCCACTGAGCGATCCTGTCCTTGCAAGCAGCCCGCCTGCCCGGCCGTTGGTGGTGGTTCGGAAGTCACCTTTAATAAGCCGTTGGCCCCCAGGTTAAGTGTTAGAGAGGGCTTTTAGTCCTAACTTCGCCTAGTAAAATAAGAAATTACGTACTTTGATTTATTCACATTTGTAAACAGCGTACAACAAGATTTGCTTGCAGAAAAAGTTAGGATGTATTTAATTAGTGCTGTAGTTCAATGGGGAGTTGTAAACCTTATAATTAAATAACGGAGTGATATTATTAAAAAAAATAAGAAAATACAAATTTAAGATACAGACATCTACAATCCGTTTAGCAAGTCGGTGTTGCTTATCTTTTTTGATAAAATAACAGAGATTTTTAACGCTTTGTTTGTAACGCTATTTTAATACGGATAGGGATGATTTGTTTCTCTAAGTATCATTAACATCGATCCCAATCAATCATATCAATCGCAGGAATCTCGTGTCGAAACAAATGAGTTCTCAGAACTTCTGCAAATACAATCGTGGGATAAACGGTAAAGCTAAAGATAATACGAAAGTCCTCGATTAATTAACCGATTTCTCTGGAGTTAAGCTCGAAATAGAAGATTCCTGGACAGTAAGCTGATGAACATAACATATATACCCACGTAGTGAAGGAGTAAGAATATGATAGTACCAAGTTACAATCATATACTTACCGTTATAAACTCTTTTTAAACATCCCAAGCGTACTTACTTTGTTAAAGTTTATACTAGTCATACTCCAATTTGATTATATTTACGTTTCAATACTAAAACTCCATAAAATATTACAATAGGAATTATTGTTAACAGATATTTATGTTGCTATAAATTTAAAACCGGTGATGTTAATGCGATTTTATAGCACGGGGGAAATTTGGTTTGTTGGTTACAGAACATAGGAATTTCCCAGCAACACATTAAATATATGCGTAATACACATGAATGGGTTAATCATGAAATTAACTGTAAGGGACAAACAATAGTCAACTTACAGGCAAAGTGTGGTGGAAGCATATTAACAATAAACGTCACAGTAGGTAGAACCTCAATTTTCTCTATTTAGATCATTGCTGTATGAATTTTAATTGGCTGAGCTTTAGCAAAGCCTGTCTACTCATATCACTCGTAGGGTATACAATTTTCATTTCTGTATGTTTGTCTGTCAACAAACTGAAACAATATACTCTTGGCTTATCACTCCAGGGATTCGGATACGAATATCGGTTTGGTCACTTTATTTCAGCCTGAATTAACAACCCCCCGACTGGAAAGAAGGTGAATTTTGGGCATTCATTGCTAGTTTTGCTACTATGAATCCACAATAATTACGCGCCTTAACCAAATCCATTCAGGAACCTATGAATTAAAACTCTCTTGGACTAACCATCATGATCGTGTATGATATGGGATTGTGGGTTTACCCAATGTCGGTCTGATATGTGTAGAGCTGACAGCCCAATGTGTCCACATTATGGTGGCAAAGGGTGTGCAAGTCATTGCGGAGGAATATCGCCAGGCGCTTTACGACGATAGCCTCCAGAGTGAGACACAAGATTAGACTAAAGTTTAATGCCGCTGCTGAGTGTCTCCCATAAAATAGTTAATGTCAGAGGGAGGGCAATCACAGAAGATAACTCTAGAGCCTTTCATTTTCTCATCCTTGACGGTGCTCTGCAAAAAGTAACACTTTCCTAAAAGGTGCAAATATAATATAAAATACACATGTAAATGAACAAGAAATAAAAAAAACTTCTGAAAAAGTACATATTTAAAAAATTATCCAGGTGACCGAGAAGTAAACATTTCCTCTGCCAATTAATAAGTAGATATAAAACAGAAATATATTTCTAGCACGTTGGGGTTTTCCTTAATTCGTGTAAAAAGTTGATTATTCAAAGGGAAACGTGACCCAATCTCGAAATTTTTGAACTGTCTTTGTGATATACTATAGGAAACTGAACGACTAACAATAAAAAATTTCTAGGAATGAAAACTCTACTGGATTCTTAAATAATAACAAGTTATATTTTCACAAAACACAATATAGTTATAACTTAAGCATTAGTAACAAATACTTTTTATCCGCTTCGCCCATAGTCGAGTGTGTGGGTATTAGCAAGAACAGTAAGTAAGGTTTTCCTTATGAAAAGTACAAGAATGGCTTATGTTGTAAACTCAAATACTAATCAAGTTCTAGTTAGTTAATATTGTTCCAATACATTCCATGCCACCGCCTACAGCAGCAAATCATATTAAAGCCCCCCATATTGTAGATTGATCGGTTTAGCAGTCAACATATTAAATTACTATATTATAGCTAGAATATAATTTGCATATAATATATGATAAATGTTGATAGCTCTGTTAAAACATACTTCATTTAATCAAAATTAAAAAGTAAATATAAAACCAATAATACAAATCGTGGAACTAAATGTACTTACCTTAAATATAATAAATAGTATTTACGAGCGTTATCTTTTTATATTTTTGAATTATGTGTTAAGTATATGAATCGGTTGTTATTTATTACTTAAGTTTTGTTTCCTTTTTTCATACATTCCAAATCTATGGATCTAAAAATAAAAATTTATACATTGGCCTACAATAATATGGCGACATCCGGTGTCTCTGGGTGCTCTCTAAATGGCGGTTGTTTACCACAGGCTGGAGAAGCCCACCTGCGTCCGTGAAAACAACAATACTGCCTCCCTCGTCTCTTTTGTTCTGCTAAACAAAAAGCTTTGCAAAATTAAAAGGACCTCCACATGCATCTTTCTTAGCTATTAGGGGAATCCGTACGCTGTAGCTATCCTGGTTTTCGCCGAATCTGAGCTAAGGACTGGAAATGAATCAAAATCTTACATTTCTTATTACGTCGTAAATATAAATTTTCTACAGCTCTGATTGATTATAGAAATAAAAAAAGGACTCCTATTTTTTAATAATTTTATAAAAATGCAGACGATAAAAAAAATCTGAATGAAAAGAAAATAGGCTTTACTACTGTAACAATAATTCACTGGTGCGAAGTATTTGAGTTCCAAATTGAAAACTCAAATGTAGGGAGTTTATGTTGGCAAGAAATAATGGATATTTCTAGACATTTTTCCCCAAAAATGAGAATAATAAAATGTAAATAAAATTCTAGGTAATTGAAGAAATGAATCACGGATCAAACGTAAGGATTTGTCCATCCTTACAAAAACTATAGCAGTGATTTTATTCAATGGTATTGATAGTGTGTTATTCAAAGATCAAAATATCTTATGCTGTCAACTTAGGCCATGATGTCCACTTATAACAAAGAAACCATGTAAATGTCTGATGAATGTGAAACAGTTTTCCCGGTTTTGTTTATTTGTTTGTTTTTTTTGTTTTGTTTTGTTCCACATTACAAATACAACGGTTTTTGTAAATTTTTAGTGGTGTTTTACTAATACTTATAAGATTTAGAGAAATTTACAAAAATATTTTTTTAACAAAGAAAGCCTATTTATAATCTTACTGCAAATGATAACAGTGCAAATTAAATTGATCATAAAACAGGCAGATGAACTAAACAATTCGCTGTTTGTAATTTATATGTAGGGTTGAGTTATTATGTAGGGCTTAAAATATTATGTACAAAGCTAACTTGAGGAAGAATAGTGGTGTGAGAAGAAACATTTCTCAATCCCAGGAAAAAATTAGTTTTCCAAAATACATGTTCCGAATCATTCTATATAGTCTGATACTATGTACAAAAATTTTGCTTAAAATATCAAAAAGACTTTGATAAAAAGTTTCTTTATAATAAGGTTCCAATCGAAAAAAAAATTACACCTCATTAAAGAATAATCCCAATCCAACCACTTTGACATTGATTTTTAAACCCAAATGATGTTTAACAGCTTACCTAGTAAGCAGGAACAAACCGTGTTAATAAGTCATTTATGCTCATCACAGAGTGTTCCCCTACGTGAAAAGGAAAACAAATGTGACAGACTGTTATAACTCTGCACGCCTGTTACCGTAGTGTGTAATTAAACCACGCGTGGCTGTGTAAAAACAACCAAATTAGAAAATTAGTTGCTGTACTTAATTGGAGAAGCGTGCCACTGAGTAGTAAACAACACTTTTACTACGATAAATCTATTTATTGATATTTTTAAGATTATATGACTAGGATCGCTTCTTTGTAGACATTGTATTGAATGTGATGTGTGACAAATTATTAAGTTTCACAAGTTAAGAAATTTTGAAACCTTCTCCATCCAAGAGGTGTTTTGTATTGATCTGGAAAATAACTAATACACCTTTAGTGGTGTTTAGTAGTTTAATATCAACTGCAATATAGTTGTTTGTTTTTGGTAAGTTGTGATGAATCTTGTAAAAAGGTTCTACAGACTTGAAATTAGCCATTCGTAAGAGGAATTGGTTGAAAAAGGCTGGATAAATATTCTTGTTATAATTAGCCTGAAAGACCCTTCTTACAATCTTATCATTGTCTATCCGTCTGCGCGATAAATCTTGATATAAGGGTCCTACAGACTAGAAATTAGCCATTCGTAGGAGGCACTGAAAAAAGAATGGATGAATATTCTTGTTATAATTAGCCTGAAGTTCCCTCTAACAACCGTATCGTTATCTATCTGTCTACGCGATAAATCTCTATAAAAAGGTCCTACAGACATGAAAGTGGCCATTCGTAAGTGGTACTGGATGAAAAAGAATGGATGAATATTCTTGTTATAATTAGCCTGAAGTTCCCTCTAACAACCGTATCGTTGTCAATCCAACTGCGCATAATTCTTTATAAAAAGATCCTACAGACTTGAAATTGACCTTTCGTAAGTGGCACTGGATGAAAAAGAATGGATAATTATTTTTGTTATAAATAGCCTGAAATATCCTTCTTACAATCATATTGTTGTATATCCATCCGTGTTATTTATATGGATAAACAGGTTCTACGGACTTGATAGTTCGTACACAGGTTCCTCTTTGTCAAAAGAAGAACGTTATTGATTTTGTCGTCTTAAGAGAGTCCGTCCATCTGTCTATGGCTCTGTGGGAAAGTAATCTTTCGTTACTTTCTGTTTAGGTCCTTCGGTCTTCCGTTGTATTGGATTATTATATTCAAAATTGTGTAAATATTTGTTTTGTATATAAGTAGATTTTTCAAAAGTTCTTAATTAAAAAGGTACACAGTGCTTTAATCTTTACTATGCTCTATATATTGTGGCAAACATCTCAGAGTTAGAAATATTGTATAACTCAAGATTTAGTTATCTTGAAAATAGACAGTTATTTATATTCCTGTAATGCTTAGAAACAAATCTAGCCACAGCCCCATCTCCAACTACCACCATAACTAAACACAGCGGTTACATAGAGATTCCTTCAAACCAGCTATCGGCTAAGTCAAATCGATTGTTTAAAAGTATCAGACACAATAGGTTTAATAATTATATTGTTTTGACACCCTGTGTGTTAATACCCGCAGCTGACACCCTCTACTAGCTTTATTTCATTTCTGGTTACCGAGTGCGTACACAAGAGAAGGTACTTTTTGTGCATTGTACACGTAAGTGTGCGGATTTCATTGTTTAGCGATAAGTAGCTTGTTTAATTATGCGACCCCTTGAGCCTATTGTTCGAGAACAATGTCGACATAATGGTCTCAAGACAAGGGGATCGGGGTCGTATTACTTGAAACACGCAACCAGGTAAACTATTTTTCTTCGAGTGGGGAACAATGTTTTAAAGTGAGTTACTTGTTACCTATTCAATGAGTGTTCCTTGAGGGGAATTATAAGGAAGCAGAATATTAGCTCCCATGCACTACATCTTTCATTTGACTTTGTTTTGTTTCAATGATTGTTTACGTGCTTAGTTTATTTGTAAGGTTCCTAATCGGAGAAAGATTTTTGATAATGGCTATAAAAATCTTTTTGCTTGATATAAAATAAAAAATAATGTATTTGAGGTTGTTTCTTATCGGTTTTTCGTTTTAAGAGGAACAAATACGGAAAATTGTATGGACAAACAAACAATTTGTGGGAAAAATCACGAGGCGTACAAGATAATAGGATATGGACGATGTGAATAATCTGTACGCGTCTGGTTTTGTGTGTGTGTGTGTGTGTGTGTGTGTGTGTGTGTGTGTGTGTGTGTGTGTGTGTGTGGTGTGTGTGCGCGTGCGCGTGCGTGCGTGTGTGTGTGTGTGTGTGCGTGTGTTAAAGCGAGGAAAGAGAATGAGAGAGAGAGGGAGGGGGGAGGGAGAGAGAGAGAGAGAGAGAGAGAGAGAGAGAGAGAGAGAGAGAGAGAGAGAGAGAGAGAGAGAGAGGAGAGAGAGAGAGAGAGAGAGAGAGAGGAGAGAGAGAGAGAGAGAGAGATCATATTATTAAAATTGTCCCTGTATTGCACACATCTTATTTGTATTTATTATTACTTTGTCGCGTGTATTCTTTCTATTTTCCCCCTTTATCGTTTCATTTGATTATTGGTGTCATGTTTTCAGAGAGGTTTATTATTCTTGTATTTAATAGGTTTACCTCTGTTATTGTTATGTTGAAAATTATATTATATATTGTTGAATTGTTGTACTACATAATGAATTATTGATGTTTGTCTTTTCTTTTGCTAGAAATTGTTTTTCATGCTGTTTTTTACGTTTCTTTTTTGCTTTGCGTTACAGTTCATGCATCTTCGCCTATTTGTCTTACTTATATTTGGACTATATAGAGTTATTCTGTTATAAATAGTGCCAATACTAATGTTTATATTATATGTTTCAATCATGTAAATATTTTATTTTGAGCTTTTTTTTGTAAATGGCTTACCGTTTAATATCAGTAAATAAATAATTATAGGGCCGTTACACCTAATCAGGCAACGGAGCTCAATTCACAATTAGCAAATAATGATACTCTGACATATTTATAAAACCATCGGGCTAAAATAAAGACTTGTAATCCATTGTTATGAAAGCGAGTTGGCGGATGATTCTGTGAGTGAACAAACCAAAAGGCTCCCTATATTACGTTCAGGAGGACGATATATTGCAAGAGGAAACATAAATGGATCGTATAAGACTCCCTCATAACATAGGCGTTTAATGTCAGCTGAGTAGCTTGCCATAAACAGTTCAAGTGTAAGGGAGATCCTGCTGGGGCACTTCCTACTCCTTTCTCTCGGCTTACATTCTGAAGACCTCCTATTAAGTTATACTCTACAAATGTTGTAATATTTTTAGAATTTTCACTACTTCTATGAATATTTAAATATAGCTAAGCAGTGTTCTCTATGTCAGAGCTTAATTATAGTTAATAAAATGCGACCCTTAAATCTATTATTAAGAATTGTTACTAAAAAAATCTAACATCAATAAAGATCTCCACCATTGTTATGTAACGTCTTAAGAACATTTATTATCTAATGTATTTTTCCAATTGTCATCCTAAAATATAATTTACCCGCCCAGTCATATATAAAGGTGAACACTGAGTACTAATATCCATATTTGCGATATAATACGTACAAACTACATAACGATGACAACAGTACGTAACTTTGTCATCAATCGCAATATGAAAGATTACGTTTAATCAGTCGTGTATGATGATATCGTGCACTACGACAATCATCAATCTTTTATGTATCAGGATATCAGGAGGTAATAATGTTTCATTGATTATCACTTGTTGCAGGATATTGAACTGTTGTTTACAGTTGCAGAAATAAAATCTAAAATTTGTAGTATAAAAACCATAGATTGGAACAATATAATATTAATTTGATAACAAAAATAATGTTCTTTGTACCTTTTTTGTTTGATATATATATATATATATATATATATATATATATATATGAAGAAATATACTACAAACTTAATCTTAATTGCCGAAAATAGATTTAAACTAGTGCTTATCATACAATAGAATTATGATATTAATTATTTATATTTGTGAAAAATTAAATTTTGGTGTACTTGATCCCATTTTACGAAGGAAGTCAAAGCTATTTAAGAGGAAAAGGGATCTATTTAAAATTAAATATCTGTAATAATGTGAAAGAGTTTATGATAAAAACAATAAGCTATGAGAAAATATAATGAAATGAAATTTTGCATTTGAACAGAAACCAAGCTAAAGTTTGGTTTAATTTGGTATGTAGTGATCGTATTGTTCCATTAAAAAAGAAATCCATTTTAAATTGAATGATTAAAGTAAAATCACAAATAATTTCCTAAGTAATGGACAGATAACGTAATAACACACAATCATGTAAATAATCTAACGAAATATACCTTTTTTTTACTGTGTAATATTGAACTAAAAATCTCATTTACTTGTAATATAATTTTGGAATAGGTTTCCATTTTGGTATTATTCTTTTTATACGTTACTAGCTGCTTCCTCCGGCTTTGAACGTTTTTAGCCGGTATATGTTTATAGCCATTGTACACGCACATGTACTTTATTATACAGTGGTCTAGGACTCAAGCTTTACGTTCAAGTAGAAATTTATTTTAAAGACAATAATATACATCATAACTTAGCGCCTTCAAATAATGTTTCGCTATTTAATATACGTAACTATCTTGCAATTGCAGTTTATAATGTGCAGGCGCTTTGAAAACTTGTATTTTTTTGCAGCGCTGCCTTGTGGCGAGTTACATCAATGGGCATAGCATATAAACCTTCTTCGTGGAAAAATACATAGACATACAAATTTTCATAATTATCGGTTAAATAGTTTACGATTCTATAAAGGACATAGATACGAACATTAAACGTGATGTATTCAATTAAAACTTCAAACCCAATGCCCTGAACGTACTAGGTTTATTATCTAGAGACAAAGTTTCAATACAAAGTGGCTACCACACGTTCTCTCTCTGAGCCAGCTGACACACCTGCCCCTGACACACAACTCCCCCTCATACTTGACACAGAGCTCTCAGCCCCCTAGTACACATTCTTTCTTTGTGACATAGGTACACCCTTCTTTTGGGTGACAGGGCCTCTTATATACACGTTTTTACTTGTATTGTCGTAGAGTACTATACTTATTGCACGGAACAAGCATGATAAAACCAATCGCCACTTTTAAAACAGGAAATTATAGACTCATTTAAAAGCTCATGGGTTGTACAGTATTAGGAAAAATTAGCGTTCAGTACTGTACGTAAAACATCATAATTTCCTTAAATTAGATTTCAGATAAATTTCATTTGTCGGTTTGATTGTTGTTCTGATCAAAACATCTCACTCAATAAAAGTAGCTCAACGTATAAATTATTGAGTACACATTTATTCCACATGTATAGGAGATTACACCCCATTAATGTTAAATGAGAATTATGAGAAACGAGGTATAATGACTTAATAGAGAAACTAATTAACAATTAGCAATATTATTATAGATAACTGGTTTCTATGCAAAACATACACATCCGCTAATCTATATATATAAAAAATGAATGTTTGTGTGTTTGTCCTTTATGGAATCGCAAAATATTAGACAGACCATTATGAAAATTTGTATGTATCCGTATTTTTCCACGGAGAAGGTTTATAAGCTATGCCCATTGATGTAACTCACCACCAAGCGGTGCTGCAAAAGATAAAAGGTTTCAAAGCGCCTGCACACACACTGCAATTACGAGACAGTTACGTATATTACATAGCCAAACACTATTTGAAGGCGCTAAGTTATTATGTATATTTGCCTTTAAGATACATTTCTGATTGAACTTAAAGTTTGAGTGTTAGACCACTTTATAATAAAGTACATGTACGTGCACAATGGCTAAAAAAATAAACAGATTTTTCTTGATCGTGGCAACAAGGCAAACTCTACATCGGCGTTGTAAATACAATTCAATTAAACCACAATTCAATTAAAGCTTACGAAAAAGCGTGCAAAGCCGCGGGAAACAGCTAGTATATTATATAATAATGCTTATAAATGCACAATAAATACCGATTCAAACAATGTCGATCGTATTTCATATTTCAGTATAACTATACGTTCTCTCTTAGTTTACAATGTACAAAACAACTAGCATTTTTACAAACCAAACGGTTTAAGGTAAAAAACGAAATTTAAGCCAGAAATTAAAAACAATAAATTGTAATATGTGACATGTTATACAACAAAAGTAATGTTAAATTAGAGTTCTATATATCTGTTTTACGAGTAACAGATTATGGGCACCTATATATTATACATAAACATCTGTTTAAGCCTATCAAGCGATAAGCACCTTATGTCTTTATGATGGAGTTTTTTGTTCCTTTAAACTCAATAAATGCATTTATAAACTTCTCTTACAGCTTACGTTTGAGTACAATCTTAAAGAATATTTTGTTACAGTTTAACATTACATGCTACAAACTATATCATATTTGCGTAGTTCATGAAAATTGATTAAAGCATTTAAGTTCTCTGTTGAAGCACATCAAAACATTACTCTTCACAATCAGACCTTTGTATAAATAATTAAGTAATTCTTCATATGGCTGTTTTATTTAATGGGGGTCTCCTTTGTCTCACAATATGTTTGGTCCCTTAAGGTGTTTAAATGGGTGTTGGTTGTTACTGTTTGAGTGTATCTTTGTATTCATATCCTGTTACATACTTGAAAATAAAGAAATTTTGTAATCTTCAAATTAAGCCAACACAATAACGGCTGAAAATAAGGGTTATAGAGTTTTAGAATATTTATAAAATAATTGCCTGAAATATTTCTTTAAATAGGTCAAAATTCATATACATACGATGTAAAATATTTAAATCCTTACTCCCAGTCGGTTACAGGACTGTTCATAATTCCTAAACTAAAAGTATTTTTATGTGTTCATAACTCTATTAAAACCTTGGAGTTTGTGTAATGATGATAAATAGTATGTTCAGATAACAATGTACACCTTTGTGACTGACAAGGTCAGAAATTAATTTAAGTATTATAAGTATAATGAGTATAGTTATTTTTAAGGACTGCACGGAATGGAAATTTTATTTTTTATGGCACGCAGGTTTATGCAACTGTAATGCTGTAAACGAAATGAGGAATCTCATTTAACAGACTTCAGCTTGTTTGCGTTTACTTCTGAAAGGAGCTTTATTTCTTACTTGTTTTGCGAACAAAAGGGCTTTTACTTTTTCTCCTTCCACGTGGGTTTCCAATTAAAAATAGTATGTAATTAATGTAATGAACTAATATACCTAGTAAGCTTAAAGTAAAACAAGACCAACATGTTTCCATCATTAAAAGGTTTGCAAACTAAAACTTGTATATTTACAAAACCTGACAGATTGGCTTAAATTTAATGGGGATGTTACTTAACTAAACATTGTTAATCATATCCTATCACTGAATTAACGCCGCTTAGTGATTACGGTTGTTTTCATGTTGGACTGCAGATATAGTTGAATAAATGCGATCTACTTAAAATGATTCCCCAATTTACGGATTCTTGGTATTGTACTATAGTAACATTTAACAATTTATTATAACTTGGTTTATTATTATTACTGGTATACTATCTACTATTTACATCCCCAAAAACTTGTACTCGTTTCTAAAATAATGAACGCATAAAGCAATTAAGTTTGTGCATCTATTTGCATACTGTTTAAACTGACGGGACTTAATCACACTATGTGCAATAATATGAAACTTTAAGACGGATTTAAAGTTAAAAGAAATATTTATAAATAGTACGTTTAAGTGTTTATTGTTTTATTTACATTGTGTGTGACTATATTAAAGAATTCAAAATGGGCGAGAATTTTTAATTCTTTAAAAACGTTACAAAATGCTAAATATACTACATGGAATGCAGTTGTGATAATCGTCTAGATATTGGTTTAAAACTATACGTAAAAGTAGGGTTCTTAAGTCGTTACAATAATAGATAAATTAATTGTATTTATTGTACCACAGATTTATATAAATTTTACGTTATGCTAAACGTTACTTAGACCACACAAAAATTACCTTATTTTCAAGAAATTTTGTTTTTATTGCAACTTTGACTTTAGTTATATGTTGGGTTAGGTATTCGCATGAACAAGATAGTACATATCAGATATTGAAACGTAGTGTTATTGATTTCTGATCGACAGAAAATATCCCGAAAAATCTTGTTTTCCTTTCACGAAGTAACAATGTGCTTTATCAACTTTTAGATCTTTTTAAAATTAATGTACTGCATGTATACACATAAGAAACAATTTGGAATTCATATATGTAAAATAATTTTCACCGCGATAATTATAAAACGCTCCAATAACATAACAGTTACTAAATTGGTTTAAAACAAAGTGCAGGTATTCATTTGCCTTTATCACTTGCGTTATCTCACCCAATCTACATGTAATAACATGGCCGACACGACGCTAGCGTGCCGAACTGCAATCTAAAACTTCCCTTTAACAACACCGGGGTTTGAAAGTTGTGCCAGTCGAAGTCATTGGCTTCATAAATTGAGCAGTGCCTCTGATACAATTTATTGTATCACTTTACACCACGTGGTCTTTATCGAGGGGATTATAGACAATTTGTCATTGCTGGTTTTAAGTTCTGTCACAGAAAACTACCTGTTTAAATCATGAATCAACAGTGGTAAAAGATTTTTGCCTTATAAGTGAGAACTGAAATATAAAATTTTAGGTTAAATTAAACTGGAGTGTGCGTAATCATCCGTCTATTATTAAAATAAAATTATTAATATATTCATGTTACATTTCACGTTAAAAAACCCACATAACATGATAACTAAATTAGTCCTATAATTGTAATATTTATTGGCTATGCATTAACGAAGTCTAGCACTCGTGAGTATTTAAAACATTTAATACTGTCTGTTTAACCGTTTATCTCTCCGAACAATATCTAAATCTAAATAGAAAATGAACTGATTTATTGACTTGAGATTTTTAATGAAGCCTAGCTTCTATACAGGTAGCACTTAGTTTCAATATGGCACTTACCACTCCAAGGGATTTGGCTGAGCGTAAACAAATATTCTTACAATGTTTTCCATTATTTGATAAAATAAAATTCACGATTATTCTATAATTTTTTTTGTGATACGAGGCCTTTCAGCATCAAGGATAAACAGGTGTGAATAAACAATTTGAAATAATATAAATATTTTACAATTATCAGATGAATAAAGCTTAATACAAGATTTGCTGTAGATGGAGCTTATATTGGTTACTGTTAACTTACATTAAAACCAATATTTAAGACTTTTATTGTTTTGTGAGGCCTTTCGATAGCGAGGCTATCTTCTTCAGACACATCACAAAAGTCTTAAATATTGGTTTTATGTTTTAATACAAGATTTGTTTAATGAAAAGTAAAATAAAATAAATATTGATACGTGTATAAAATTTTGGGTAAAAAAGAATTAAAATGAAATTATTACAATGGTCTTATGGGAAACCAGAATAGCAACGACAAATATATGAATACATACATTTTTAAAGAAGCTGAGTACAATAATATGAGATTTTAACATGTGCCATATTATAAAAAAGCTTATTTATACATTAAAATAATAAAGTGGAAAGTCAATGATAAAAATCGGTGACAAGGTGTTTCTTCAGTACGCTCTTGCATTGCAGTACCCTCCTTGCCTCACTGGAACTTGAGTTATTGAAATACTGCTATTGAACCTAACTCATTGAACAAAAATGTGAATATATCATGTGACAAAACATCTCACAAAGTTGTCACATTATACACACACTACATTAATTACCTTAAGTGTACTAAGGTAATTAGTACACTTGAAATTTTACATGAAACTTCATTTCCATACAGACAAGAATAAGGTATATGATGGTGCATGTCCAACGATGGAAATTGGTTGAGTGTCATTGACACAGTTTCTCTTGGGTGCCGGAGAGATTTAAAACTATATTTTCTGTATGATATGTCTGGCTGTCTGTCCACAAGACATATCGTGAATTAAACGGGCTATGGACTTGAAATTTTGCATTTACCAACGGCGAAGGCAGTGGCGTACTCTTACCTTGTTTAAAATGAGCTACCAAAGTAAAAGAGATACGGTGTTATTTAGATCACTAGATGAGATATTCTAGATTCCTACACTTGAAAGCTACAATTTTCGAAGTGCTCATTTTTAATGAACTATTTATTGTGATAACGCAGCAACAAACCACAATCATGACAATAATGTAAAAACAGCTTCTATTGGTTAGTAAGCATATCTAAGTTGTTACGTACTGAATGTCAGCCAATAGGAGACATGCAAAAAGTGGCTTAATTAACCTTTATGAAATGTCCTCTGCTCCAAGTCCTGAGGTCAACGCCCTCCCCAAACTCTACTGTTAGAGCTACGAATTACAGTTCTTCCTTCGTTCAAGTATAACGAAACTTTCTTTATAATATTTATTCGGAAACATTAATTTAACAGATAAATCTGATTTATATAACGATTTTTATTTTAATTTAAGTGTATTCACAGTGACTGTATTGTTCTCTGGCTAGGAGCTACAAAAAGGGGATACAACACTATATAAACAATTACATCTATAAATAGCACCAGACGGATAAAATTACTATTTTTAAGGACCGGCAAGCCTTTTTTAAAATCGTATCGTTCTTCATCCGTCAGTCCATCACAATCTTAATAAAAAAGGGCAAAGCAACTTAGAACATATAGCTTTTTATTATCAACGAAACATTTCGTATTGATTCTTGGCTGAAAGGTTAAATGGCAGTCCATCTGTCCGTCTATGCGATAACTTTTAGTTGAAAGGTCATAGAAACTTAGAAAGGTAGGTTCCTCTTGGCGCAGGAATAAATTGATTGATTTTGAGGTCAAAAGGTAAAAGTGCTGTCCATCTGATTGTCTGTCCGTCTGTGGTATAAAGTTTTGCCTACATCGCGTAGGATCATTTGAAACTCCGATATATATATATATATATATATATATATATATATATATATATATATATATTTCAATAAACATTGAATCGCAAAAAGTACTTGCTCCGCCGGGACTCGAACCCGGATCTCTCACTTGCCGGGTGAATGTGCTACCATTACAAATGTAATGAATATATATATATAATTTTAAATGAATGTTTAATTACAAAAAGGACTTATTCTGCTGGTCCTATCAATAATATATATACTCAAAATTATTGCCTACGCGTTAGGGATACCTATCTTAACGAACGAACTTAAATTTAAAATTGAAATTTTGTATTAAGCTTCATTTCTACATAGGCAAGATCGAGTTTTGATGATGGTGTATATCACTCTTTGGGAATTCTCTGGGAAGTGTAACTATCCGAAAGCTATCTCGAAAAATATACCATCAGTAGACAAATCTTAAACGCACCTTCAGCGAAAGTTCCCTTTGGTAGAACAATACCTAAGATGACTACTAGAGCGCTTGTGATAAAAAGGAATGTGAGAGACCCTAGAATTTGGGGACTGAATTTTGTCAATTGGGAGGGGTGTTCTGTCAAGGGCAGGTGAGTCAAGCTGGTTTTGAGCTGTCATGGTGTCGAAGTGATGGTCTTACATTTAATACGTTCTCCGGTTATTGGTGCAATAAAGTTACTACGCTTTGAATGCAATATAATATTATATTGATAAATAAATCTGTTATAATGAAGAATATTGTTTGCAGCATTACTCTTATGAAGGATGACAAATATTTTGTTTGTTTTCCTTATACATAAGACAACATATAGCACCAAAAATGTTTACTCATTATTTTTTAACACACTAATTAATAACTAATGTGGACACCATAATTAACGTAAATTTTAAAATCCCAAGTTATAACATATGTACTTATACTTTTAAAGTTTTCTCTCAAGAAAGGCCTTGTTATATAGGATTATTTCGAGGAAGTAAAAACAAGATAGTCGTTAATAAATATTCACCAAATGTAATTATTTACCTGAGGTAATATCCACTACTCAGTTCGGTAAGTACCGTGCTCTGTAGACATTAGTACTCCTATTTAATGAAGGGAATAACTGTGGCTCTTAAATCGAGAAGATGTACATATAAATTAATACTATTAAAAAAAATGATGTTGCCCTTAGCTTCAGCGCATTGAAATTATGAGCTGACTTCTCGCAACACAATTTTAAACTAAAATATGATCGTATCGGTTTTGTATTTACAGTAAATTTTCAACAGACCAATTATTTTATGGAATGAGGGGGTTACGAGGATGAATAGAATGTGTAGTTTTTCAATTAATTGAAGTTCTTGGTTCATTGTAAATATGGATACTCTCTATGTCTGGTAACGTTCCGTTTTGAGTCGGAACAGGGAAATAAAATATTGAAATTATTTCGCACCATACAGAAAGGGTTCAAAATAAGTGGTGATCACCACTTATGAATAACTAGCAGTTACCCGTGGCTTCGCACGCAATTTTGAAGATTTTTGCACCTGTATGAGCAAGTCTGGTTCAAGTTAATTATGTCTAAGACGCCAATGTTGAGACTGCGATGATCAAGAAAATATGTTAAAAAGGTGTATATGTATAGTAATTTTAATTTATTGTGGTCTTAGTATTTTTCTCCAAAGCTTATATATATATATATATATATATATATATATATATATATATTCACAGTTCCGAGAAGTTTACTTTTGTCATAAGACAACTTAAATAGGTTTCATAAGAGTCTTTAAATGTGTAGTAAAAGTGAGCCTACATTGTATCTTATACGTACAATGCTAGCAGTTACCCGCTCCTTTGCACGTAATTTAGTAGGCTTTGCACGTTTATGATCACTGCTAGTTCAAGTGAATGATACTTCCGACGCTAATCTTGAGTTTGACTTGTCTTGGTTGACTTGTTGCATCGATCAAGAAAATATATCAAAAAGTTTATAATTATAGCCATTGTAATTTACTTCATTCTTAGTATGTTTTGTTCTGTAGTCGATTTTGTTTAATTTGGTTCCCAATCAAAAATATATATATATATCATAGATCAGAGAAGTCTACTTCAGTCAAAAAATATCTAAGATGGATTTTAGATGGGTTTGTGTAGTCATTCATTAAATTTACACTAAAGGTATTTAAAAATTTTAGAACATTTAGAGCTGGAATTGGAACAATAGTTCAAACAAAAGAACAGTCTGGCGAAGTTTCTCTAACATAGTTCTTGTCGACTTCTTCTATGGCAGTGTTCAAGTGTCGAATTCTGTCCTTATGTTTTGGGACATTTTTATAAGGTAGATTAGTACTTACCTAATCGCTTAAATCTAAATTCCTAATTATTTGTAAAAAATCGGATCTTTAGAAAATTTACTCACTATAAATGTAAACAAATAGAAGATAATAAGCAATGTTCACACAGAACAGTTGATTACATTTGACAGGCTCATTCAATTAAAATTACAAAACTTTAGAAACCAAGATGGCACTTTTCGCTACTTTAAAGACTAGTGGGGCATAGCCTGGAAGTTTTTTGAAATAAGAACAGGCCTATATTCATTCCAGGAACCATAAGAATGTATATGTAAAATTTCAGAACAATCGGTTGAATAGTTTACGTTTGAAAACAAAACAAACAAAGGCACTTTCGCATTTATAGTATTATTAGGATAGACATACGTTTTATTGTATTGTAACGGTACCAACCATTATGGTAAAGTAAAACAAATTAAACAGTGTTTATTTAGGTTAAATAATAAATTCGCTAGTTTTATTGCCTGGCTGTACTCAGGTATAGATTGGCTTGTGAAAAATAAACTTGTACAGATGAGATTTTAAAATAAAAATCTCTATGTACTAAGCCACTTACACTTGAATCTGAATGAAGCGATTAATCCACTTCTCTCTAGCTAAGTCCATTCACTCTTCAGCCTCATCGAGTAGCCCACCTTTCCTGTTTTTATTCAGATTTCTGTAATTGTGTTTATATTAAGTAAGCTCTCTAGAAATATTTAATTTCAAAATTACTTCATAAGAAAAATTCTTTAGTAGTTTTTTTATCTCATAGGACTGCTAAAAAATAGAAATTAATGGGTAAGTAATAATCAGAATATCACAACTCTCTGGTTACTTTTGTTAAAACCTTTTTGGAAAAACTGAAGACCTACATTTTTCTAGCATATCTTTAGCCTAACATAATTTAATTAGTATTTGGTCAGATAATCTTATAAATTATCCTTGTAAGTTGGCTCTGCAAGAGACTGCAATCGTAAATAAGTGATGTTAATAAATGTGATTGATGTTCTGAACAAATTTACTATGATGTTTAACTATTGAAGGTTACTGTGTGTAGAATTCTAGTTTTAAGTGCGCCTGTCAACCCGACGATTTATAAGTTATCTTAATAGTAGGTTACTACTTGTAGTAAATCGTTTAAAGTTCTGTCCGTTTAAACATCAGAGCCATCGTTAAGCGCTTAGGGGCGAACCTGAGAGCCTAAATTCTCAAGGGGTACATCGGTTGGCGGCCTTGAATGTGGTACTTGGGGCAATGGAATGCCAGAGTGTCTTGTAATAAAAGTTGAGATATGAATAAATTAAATATTACAGTGAATTATTGATTTTTTTTACCTAAGATTAATTTTATACACATTTAAAATTATTCTAATTTTAAATAAACCGATTTATGTTTAGTTACCAAAGTAAATATGTTGGTTTGATTTTTGTATGAGGGTAAATGTAGAGAGGACTTTATAGTGCTTGTTTGAGAGTTAACAAAATATCAATGCTAAGATTGAGTCATACCTACTGTTGTCAATGATTTCTATTATGTACATACATACAGGGTGTACATAAAGTCCTGCACGGGTATAATATTTTCTGAACGATAACAGATAAATAAACAAGATTTGGTACATCAATACTACACCTAAAAATCTACTTTTTGAAGGAACTATCAGTTTTCTGTAATATCATGGGGGACGTCCCGCAAGGAGTCAGAAGGAAATCTTAAATAGGAGCATAGGTCAATATGGACATCATTTTAAAGGGCTTATCTAGCAGAGTTTAATGCCGCAAACCGCACTCAAAAAGATTGATCCAGTACAAAATGGCGGCTGTTCAAAGATTTTACTTGGTTACATTTTATTAGTAGCCATAACCCCAGTAAAGCAAAACTGCAACCAAACAAATACTGCAGCTAACTACTACATTATGCTTGTCAGTTGTACAAAAGTGAATTATGACATTAGTTATCCTCAAGGGTTACAAATTTGGTCCTAATATATTGATAACGGGGAAAACCTGATAACAGTAACAATTAGAAATCTCTTATCTTTGGGTCGCAGTTAGGACTTTCCTATTAGCCAGTCTATTCATAGTAGGCTATTCTAGTTTTCTTGTTTTAGCAGTGCTGTCCATCCATTTTATCAGTGCGCTTTAGTACAAAAGAGTTTGTCGTATTGCTTGTAGTTCTTCAACTACACTATGTCGCTTGACGAACGTGAACGTATAACACTTCTTATGATGGTTGGTTGGGGAAATAACAGACGATCACACGAGGAAGCATGCCATTTAATTTAATGACTACTTTCACGAGAGGCAGCCAATTTCTAGAACAACTGTAGGGAGAACTGTTCAACACTTTATGAAAACAGGAAGTGTTTTCCGATCGTCATAGGTCGCTGAGATTTCTAATTGTTACTGTTATCAGGTTTTCCCCCGTTATCAATATATTAGGACCAAATTTGTAACCCTTGAGGATAACTAATGTCATAATTCACTTCTGTACAACTGACAAGCATAATGTAGTAGTTAGCTGCAGTATTTGTTTGGTTGCAGTTTTGCTTTACTGGGGTTATGGCTACTAATAAAATGTAACCAAGTAAAAATCTTTGAACAGCCGCCATTTTGTACTGGATCAATCTTTTTGAGTGCGGTTTGCGGCATTAAACTCTGCTAGATAAGCCCTTTAAAATGATGTCCATATTGACCTATGCTCCTATTTAAGATTTCCTTCTGACTCCTTGCGGGACGTCCCCCATGATATTACAGAAAACTGATAGTTCCTTCAAAAAGTAGATTTTTAGGTGTAGTATTGATGTACCAAATCTTGTTTATTTATCTGTTATCGTTCAGAAAATATTATACCCGTGCAGGACTTTATGTACACCCTGTATATAAGTATAACTTCCAATTCATTCTCATATCAGGGGGATGGCCCGCAAGGATTCAGAAGGAAATTTAAAGAGACATAAAATTAAATGATTTTATTAGTAGAGTACAAAATCCGATATCTGAAGAATAACTCTTTAAAACATTACGCTGGTTTAAAGTTAACCATACTCACATAAACTTTTTTCAAAACTCCTAGAACGTCCTCCACTGGATCTTAAGAGTCATACATTAAAAACTATATCTTAAGTCCAGTATTCACTTACGAAGATTAACGTTCACAATTTGAGCCAATACAAGAATGTTCTGGAAAAGGATCTACATTGCAAATGTTCCAAACTTTAAACCAGCATAAATTTTTAAAGAGTAAACCCTTTCAGGTTGGAACTTCTACATTGTAATTGACTAATAGAGACCTTTAATTTAATTACTCTACCTATGCTCTCATTTAAGATTTCCATCTGACTCCTTGCGGGCCATCCCATAACATGAAAGAAATGGTAGTTTCTTTACAAAGATTACCTATATTTTGATTTATAGGTGATATATATATATATATATATATATACCATATACCAATATATATATATATACATATATATATATCTGGTTTTGTATTGATTGAATTATGGTTAGTTGATTAAAGGATTAAATGAGATATCTACACGAATATAAATTAAAAAAATATGAGGTAATAACGAAACTACAGCTGTTTTATATAATTGCTGTTAAAAATGTATAGCAACGCTTGAAACTCTCTTAACTGGTTAAGTTTGAAAAGAAGCTCAGCTTGTACAATTGCTCTTAAATTGAAGTCGGAGTTTATAATTTATGAGCACATTAAACGACTTGTTCTGTTGATACTCATGAAAATTTATAACATCATTAAAACCTTTAATTTTCAGAGAAAAGATTACAATCTTTAGGAGCAATACGATATAGAATTCATATAAAACCGATAAATTATTAATAATTAATTTGTGAAATTTTACACTCAAATATCAATTCTGATTCAGTCGGAAGAAAGGTAGATTTTATATGTGGCTGTTTTCTCTATCAAACTGAAGATGTGGTTTAGTTTCTGTTTTTTTTTGCTACGTCACTGAGGGACGTTAAATTTAAATCGTATTAATATGACCGAAACACTTTCAAACATTTAGAAACTCCAAAATCTTTAAACCTTACAAGAGAAAGTTATTATAAATGTATATAAATTTATTGGTGGAAACTGGGTGAATAAACATCCAACCTACGGTGTTTGGGAACTGGGTGAATAATTGGAATCACGATTGTGGATCGTTATTGACATTATTGTAAATGACCTGAGAATTGCATAAGAACATTTTTGTCGTGCTACAATACATTTTGTCTGATGTACAACCACTTCTTGTCCAAACTTTGAATGACCGCTAACTCTAAAGTTTTCGTTGGTTAAGACTGAGTAACGAGCTTGTCTAAGCTGCGTGCAAGTACTGGCTTTGCACCAAGTTTAATTTTGGTATTTTAAAACTTACAGCCCTTATCGTGTGCCCAAGCTCGTGATATATTGCATAGTAAAAGGAATGTTGGGTGAATGAAAGAATCACGATTGTGGATCGTTATTGACATTATTGTAAATGACTTGAGAATTGCAAAGAAAATGTTTGTGCTATAGTGCATTTTGTCTGATATACAACTGCTTCTTGTCCAAACTTTGAATGACCGCTAACTCTAAAGTTTTCGTTGGTTAAGACTGAGTAACGAGCTTGTCTAAGCTGCGTGCAAGTACTGGCTTTGCACCAAGTTTAGTCATAGTATTTTAAAACTTACGGTAGTTATCAAGTGCACAAGCTCATGTTATATTGTATAAGTCCATGCATACATATATTACATTGTAATAGAACGAGACTGGCTAATTACATTTTATGTTGGGCATGTGTAAGTAAAATTCATACTCCTAGTTAAGCATAATATTTTTGAAATTTATTGTAATTTTCGTCTCCATATTACCACTATTTAAATTCAGTTACATCTACAGTAATGTGGTAACATTTTATTTTCTTAAGGGCGTTCGGTATGCCCTATCCTTCCCATGTTAATTTGGCCAATTTTATGTACCTTTTTCTCAGAAACCTTTAAAGCTATCATTATCAAACTTTAGGACACTAATATTTAGACCTTTTTTAACATTTAGAGCGGAAGACATTATAAAAATCTATTTTAAATTTTTATTAAAAAAATTATAATTATAAATTATTTTACAAAAAATTAATAAATTTTTTATTTACAACAAATTAAATAAAAACTTCTTTTTTCCACTCTAAATGTTAACAAAGGTCTAAATAGTAGTGTCCTAAAGTTTGATAATGATAGCTTTAAAGGTTTCTGAGAAAAAGGTACATAAAATTGGCCAAATTAACATGGGAAGGATAGGGCATACCGAACCCCCCTTAAACATTTTCTAGTGACAAAATTTATTTTTAAACGTATACAACCCCGAATTCTTTAAATTATGATCCTTTTTGACTATCTGTACAGTTGTCTGAAAATTAAAGTTCTTGAAAAATGTTTTTTTTCCTCTCGTGGATATACGAGGAATAATCAAATCTCATGAAAATTATAACAGGTAGGTTATAAGCCTAGAATATATAATATAATCAAGAAATGCTCTACGAATTTCACGTTAGTATGTTAGGTAAGTTCCAAATCTGAAGATATTTTCAGCCAGCTGATATCATGGCTAAAGAGAGATCTGGAGTGGGAGATAGCCTTGCCTTCCGTGAACTAGTGCAAATCACCAGGTAGAGTTCCACTTAGTTATTTGGCTGAAACGAAGATACTGTGTAACGAAGGCATTCTGACCTCAATGAATTTGCATTAAATATAAAGCATTAATTGTAGAAGCGAATTCAATATAAACTTCAGTTAAGCCATTCTAGAGCATTAGTTTAGTTTTCCACGCCAGAACTTCAAGATTTTTTCAAAAACATTAGGAGAATTGAAGAAGGTTATTAAAGACAGATAACAGAAAGTACTGCCATTATGTATATGTGTATGTAGGTAATATGTATCTTTGACAACAAAAGGTGTTATACCAATCTCTGCATTTATTGTTTTTAGCTCTCAAACAGGGAATGAACTTGAAATGAAAAGGTAAAATTTTATTAAAGACAAAATTAGGACTATAAAGTCTACTCTACCACTTAACCTCAAACAAAAATCAAACCAACATATTTACTTTGATAACTAAACATAAATCAGTTTCAATGGAAATACGACATATAAGTTTAGACAGCCGCCATTTTGAAAAAATTAACATTAAGTTTAAATTTTGGATATACAAAACAAAGATACAGTAAGTCGTAAAAGGATAGATTTAATAACTTACGTTCCATAAAAGTTTCCCTTATTTAAAAAAGGATTTAAAGTTTGTAGGATTGTACTTTAGACATCTTGTATGTAAATATATTTATATTGCGTTAGGGATTATGCGTTTCTTTTTATGTGTATTTTAGAATGGGGTTAGTTTTGAGGGCTGGATGAAATGATAGAAAAATATATAAAAATAATTAAACATTTATGAAAAACGTTTTCTTAATAATGATTGTGATATGAAGATAACCATGAAATATAAATAACGTGGTCTTAACAACCACCCCTTTTGTGTTATGATGGCAGAAATTCCTTAGCTTATAATGTGTTAACGATCCTTTTGTTTTACTCCGAGCACCTTCGGAGTCCGGTAACGTTGAAACTTTTCTACCTCCACGTTACGACCACAACTGTGCGGTTTCAGGAGTAGAAGAGAGATAAAGGAACTTCACGAGCCGCTGTGTTACGGCAAGTGTACTTTGAATGGACTTTTTCTAATATCTGACCGTGAAAACTGCATTAACAGTGAATCTGACAGTTTATTCAGAGTTTTATAGAGTCGATAGTTTGTTCACCAATTAATACGTGCATAACATATGTAGCCTAGTGTGATATGTTTAGTTTATGATTTACATGGACACTGTAATATTAAATCTTTATGATCCAATTAGTTTTGAAAACCAGTATAGTGATAAATGACCTTTAATTGTTCTATTGCATTTCCAACAATACATACGGAAACAAATTGGATAACAATGGAAGAAGAAAGAGAGGGATTGGCACCCACAATCGTGATCCCTTTTATTCACCCAGTTCCCAAAACCGTAGGTTGGATGTTAATTCACCATATTCCATACACCGGAGAATGGGTTTTAATCCACCCACTTTCCATACATCAAAGGATGAGTTTTAATTCACCTAGTTCCCGGATACCAAATTCCGTGTGTTAATTCACCCAGTTTCCATACATCAAAGGATGAGTTTTAATTCACCCAGTTTCCGTATATCAAATTCAGGTTAATAATTCACCCAGTTCCCGTATACCTAAGGATAGATTTGAGGACAAACAACCTACGTACTAAAGCTCCCATACTTTTTACGGTCATCTTGCCCCTCTTATAATTCGTATACTCCTAGTTTCGCAGAAGAACACAAGTCGTGATTCATGTAAAGCGTTGAATGAAAATGTTTCTGTGTTGGATGGTCCATTGTTAAACCATTGTTTTAATCACTAAATGAAATGAAATATAAAGTATTTACTTGTTCTAAAAGTAAGATCAAGTTACTTGGAACTGAGCTAAACTGTCTTAAAGATTTTAGTAGGCTACACAGATTTATGAAAACTTTTAATAATGAGTTTATGTTACAACATCAGCAGTAGAGAAGAAATAAACTAAAATTTTGTATTTATTTTAGAGATGAGTCGTCTAAAATGTTACTGGACAATTAGGATGTTAGATTAAATATTTTATATGTCAGCCAGTAATACAGTACAAATAGATCAGAGCTGCACAAATAGAATTTCAGTTAAGAAATTCCAGTATCCTTGCAATTATAAATTTAATATTTGAGTGTTTGGAAAAGAATGATGAAAATCTCATCGTTGTAATAAACCTGTTTGAAAATTTAATTTGTTATCTTAACTTGACCGATAATATGATCGATGATCGACGTCCTTCATCAACTGGGTTCCGCTGGTGGATAGCCGGCTGCTCGGCAAAGTTATATTGAAGTTAGTGTACCGTTTGGACAGAGACTGTTTCTATAACTCCGTAAACAGAATAGTACTCTAACTGTGTCTCTTGTAGTCTGCGGCAGTAACTCCAGAATCTACATAAATGAATGTCTAACGAAGATTAAGAGACCTTCTGAAGAAGACAAGGCAAGCTAGAATGATCTGAGATTTGTTGTACAGTGTGAACCTTTAAGTCAGTTGTGCGTGCGTGAGCGCGCGTTCGTGTGTGAAGGAATATAATATCAGTCGTATTAAATTTGTTCAGTATAAAAACTCAAAGTTAAGTGAATTAATTAGTATTAAATACTAAATATTTTACGACATTATTACAAAACATTTAGCTGTATGCATTTTCAGACAATTTTAAGTAAAACGTTCATATTGAGGACCCGTTTTTGTACTATTATTCTAATTAAGAATGTTAAATATATAGACTTCCTCACGTAACAAATCTTGATATTTATTTGTTCAATTTTTACGTTTACGATGTTTACTCATTTGTAAAAGCTCATTTTGGGTAGGGTACGATAAGCGGACCCGGTTTTTTATATCGAAGAATATAGTAATCGATACCTAATATTCGCATATAAAATCCTAGACTATTAATCGATATAAAAGTACCTATAGTCCTCAATAACAATCATATGTTTTAAATTAAAATATGAATGTAATATTTACAGTGATCAAACAAATTGTTATAACCAAAATTAGGAAAACTGAAGACGACCATATTTACTCCTGTCACAGTTACAGTTGTTTCTTTCCCAAAAATTTCACATAATGGGTTTTTCGGTACGAATCCAACATGTTGAAGCCACGAAAAAGCAATGTCGTGTAGTTTTCTAAAATTGACTGCCATTTTCAATAATCAGAATTACTTATGTAAAATTGAAATATTATCCTACGTGTATTATTTTAGAGTGTTTACAGCTGTTGATATAGATTATTTAAGTTAATAGTTCAAAATAGTTCAAATGAATCAGTATCAATTGATTATAACGATGGTTACGATTAAGTAATATCGTTTGCCAATTTCGATATAAAAACCGGGTCCGCTTATCGTACCCTACCCCTCATTTTTGCTATCATACAAGTGTAATATATATTGTTCGTGTAAAGATGGTTTCAAGATAAACATAACGTAATGAATTCCATTGCAATTTTGTAGGAGAATCTTTACTCTGTTTCGGAATGGGCTACAAAAAATAATCTCTAGTGCATTACTAACGTAATCGGTTAGTATGTTTCTAAATGAAAATATCCAATCATGCGAGTTATTATTTATTTACGTTTTTATACAAACCTAACGATGAGATAAAGAATTTATATATATATATATATATATATATATATATATATATATATATAATTTCATCACACTGTCGTTTTCCAACGAACAATTCAAAACCAGCGACCAAATCATTCAGAAACTTGGGTATTTATTTTAAGGAAATCTAAAAAATTTGGTCAAGTTAGCTTTATAATAGTGTGTTTTTGTATGGAATTAAAGTTTTCTTTACTTTTCTCAAGCGATTGAGAAAATCCAATAATATATTATAAATAACATATTACGTGAGTGGAGAATCTTCTACATGAGTTTTAAATAGAGAGCATACATAAAATAAGATAATTATTTTAGTTAATTATGAACATACCATTTTTCACTATCATGATTCTTTCTCCGAGTCACGAATACAGTGTAAAATACATACAGTTCTTCACTATTAGTTTTACAAATAAAATATAAAGCTCCAAATCAAGGAATCTGTTTTCAATATGATTATGTCGAACTCCCCGAGTTCCAGATATCCTATCAAATCCATGATGTGTGCAAAGAATAAATTCAATATCAGGCTGAGTTTACATTTTACCAAAAAGTTACCAAGACTAAGTAATACATACTCAACTTACACGTACTACTTAAACGCTTTATTAAAAGTTGGAAGCTAGACTATGAAACGTATTCTTTGATTATTTCAGTTTATGTTTCCAATAATTTATTATTCACGTTATACAGTTAATCAAATACAATTTTAATTTTTTAATTTTCGTGTTACAATAAACTAAAATATGTCATAACATGAATTTAATAATATTTTATATATATATATATATATATATATATATATATATATATATATATATATATATATATATATATATATATGAAATCACTTGTTATTATATCCACGGTAGTTCATGTTTTAGCTTAGAAGTATCATTGTATATCTAGAAACACTCATTAGAGTTTTATTTGTTCTCTTAAGACACGAATCTGAGACCATCAGGTTTTTCTTATCCCATGATTAATTGTTTGCTACCTAGAGTCACCTTTTTCGTCCTTAGCATTTATCCGCGTATTTTCCCACCATATTCCAGCATTTATGTCCTCAGAGCATATTTCCAAGAAAAGTCTGCGATTGAAGATCTTCTTTCTGCAGCTGCACCTAAAGAAGGCATGTTCCGCGTAATCGCGAGGTGAATCTCCAAAAACACAAGCGGGTACTCTCGTTTTCCCATCCTGTGAAGCTACGAACCAAAATAACTATATCTCGACGGAACGACTACTATTAATAACATTATTTTGTAAAATGATAATTGTATGTGAGGTGTTTCATTTTAAACATAAAAACAAAAATTAATCCTCTTTTATAGTAAATAAAAAAAGTTTAATTATTACAGACTTGAAACTTAAACATAAACTTTAGTTAAAATGATTTAATTTTAACATCAAAACGTAAAAATAAACATTATCATGTGTACTATTAAATATAGTACATGTTACAAAAAAATAACAGATTTACAGATTGATTTGATACGCTATTCTTGAGTTTTAACAACCAGGGCAGCAGCCTATCCCCGATGTTGTATTGTATACAAAAGCGTGAGCAGCCACTTGAAAGTTCAGGGAGGGTGACGCTTGGAGAGCTGTGTGTTGCAGTGAATAACTCCTTTCTACATCCGCATCCTGTGTCAGACGTGAAAACATCAATGTGCCCGGTGACGTGTTAAAAGCAGAGTTCAATTTTCCTCTTTGCAGGAGGATATTTTAATCTGTGGTGTGACAAATTGAATTCATCAAATTAAAAAATTTCAATGGTGCAGATACATTTTAAACTTTGTTTAAAGTTAATATTTAACAACGAACACACTGTGACAGGATTGTTACGTACATTTGCTATCGTTCTGTGATACACAATGAAGTAACTACGTTTCGAAATCCTCAAAATGACCTCTTCCTCAGGTGGAAAAACTAACCTAACAACATTACGACAATCTAGATTAAACATACAAATCATACAAAATCGTTGTGACACGCACATCAGAAATCACAAAAAACATGCTGTGTGTCAACTCCATGCTTACTGTCTAAGACATGCAATTAGTAAAAAATTACATTATTATTGATTGAACTACAAATGCAGGTCGCAATAGTCCTATACGTAATATGTAACCATTTACAACTGACCACAATAGCCCTGCACGCAATAGGCAACCACTTACAACTGACCAAAATACCCCTGCACGCAATAGGCAACCATTTACAACTGACCACAATAGCCCTGCACGCAATAGGCAACCACTTACAACTGACCACAATACCTCTGCACGCAATAGGCAACCACTTACAACTGACCAAAATACCTCTACACGCAATAGGCAACCACTTACAACTGACCACAATAGCCCTGCACGCAATAGGCAACCACTGACAACTGACCAAAATACCTCTGCACGCAATAGGCAACCACTGACAACTGACTGACCATAGCCCTGCACGCAATAGGCAACCATTTACAACTGACCACAATAGCCCTGCACGCAATAGGCAACCACTGACAACTGACCAAAATACCCCTGCACGCAATAGGCAACCATTTACAACTGACCACAATAACCCTGCACGCAATAGGCAACCACTTACAACTGACCACAATACCTCTGCACGCAATAGGCAACCACTTACAACTGACCACAATACCTCTGCACGCAATAGGCAACCACTGACAACTGACCAAAATACCTCTACACGCAATAGGCAACCACTTACAACTGACCACAATACCTCTGCACGCAATAGGCAACCACTTACAACTGACCACAATACCTCTGCACGCAATAGACAACCACTGACAACTGACCAAAATACCTCTACACGCAATAGGCAACCACTTACAACTGACCACAATACCTCTGCACGCAATAGGCAACCACTTACAACTGACCACAATACCTCTGCACGCAATAGGCAACCACTGACAACTGACCAAAATACCTCTACACGCAATAGGCAACCACTTACAACTGACCACAATACCTCTGCACGCAATAAACAACCACTGACAACTGACCAAAATACCTCTACACGCAATAGGCAACCACTGAAAACTGACCACAATAGCCCTGCACGTAATAGGCAAATGACTAAATAGCCCTGCACGCAATAAACAACCTCTGATAACAGAACAGTGACCAATAGGAAATGGCGGTCGTTGAGGCAAAATATATAGAAATAAATAGACACTGATACTCTAAGCTATACCTTTTTAAAGTTAATTAACTGTTCAAAAAGCACTTATAAATGCTCAAAGTTCAGAGGCAGGATGAATTTGGCACTCCTCTCAGCTAGATAAAGTTTTTACTGATACAGATTCATGAATTATCTCTTCTGTATATCACTAGTATAATCACTAATCACGTGATTCAAATAAAAATACAAGTAAATGCAGGTAATTTTGGGGTATCCTTTCATAGTAATAGAGTTACACCTCCTGATTAATTACATATGTTATTCAAAGTAACAATTGGTGAAACATATCAAATGTCGTACGTAACAAAGACATCGAAACCATAAAAGATTTACAGGCAAGAACAAGTTAACAATTGGATTAATTCATATTTTGCTTTTTTGTATTTAAGATGTAATGCTGCCCTAAGAATTCCAATGGATTAATTGGTTTCAATAATTGTTACCATATACATATTTAGTAAAACGTGTAGTCGTGTAGCAGTCTGGACCTTCAAATTCCAGCCAATATATGTGTGAACATTGAACACAAAGAAAACCTTAGAGCAGTATTTATAAAACTTAACAATTAGGCGTATGATAAATATTTCTTACAAATTGGCACATAACAATAAATTTATACACTATTCTTAGAAAACCGACTTATTCTACAGAAATGCAGTATATGAATAAACTTTGGAAAGAAAAAATTATGAAATTGATACAGATAGCAGCAATCAAGCAAAATGTTTATAATATAAGATCGAAAGTTTTATAACAGCCGTTATGAGAATAGACGAAGATAAGAAAATGTTTTGTTAGCTTTCGTTGCTTATTGCAAAAGTTGTTAAACAACCGTGAGTTTTATTTACAACACTATTAATGTGTACTTGGCTCTTGAATACCCACTGAGTTACAGGACTCCATCAACTTTTTAGTGTTGTAGTTAAAACAGCTGCAAACGGTTTAACTACATTTTTCTCGCTAAACTTAAGTTAACTAAAGTTTGATAAACTAATTATGAGAGAAATAGCTGTATTCTCATTCTGTATTATTACAAACTACTCTCTATTCCGAACTGTATATGACATGTGAATTTGTTTGTGCCTTTGAGGTTACTTTTTATGTTAAAAAACGAAGGATCATCGGAGCATCGCATTATCTTATTAACCTGCTTTTTCCAACACGACACAACACTGGGAGACATTTGATCTGATTTGTAAAACCAACAGAGAACGCAACCCCAGTGTCACACGATGCTCCAGGGCACAAAGAAAGCGTGAACAAGCCACTTGAGGCTGTGGTGATGGGGGAACTCAAGGGTTGCGTAGAGTCGACATACCTATCTCTGCGATCTCTCAAAATGTACATTTTTAACTTCATGCAAGTGTCTTTTTTAATATACTTAAATGACAAATAGTTCGATTGGCGACACCTGCTCAAATTAACTTAACGTACGTTTTGTTCACATGCCAGCAATATTAATGTAACGTTTACCTGAATGGTATTTTGTTTGAAGAAGTCTTTGCATTATTATTATTTCATCTCAATATAGAATTTAAAATGAATGTTATTTCTTTGCCTTGGCGTTATTTCTATCGGAGATTATAAACTATTATGGCCAATTCTTCTCTTTTCATCACTGTTTTAAATTGTTTTTGGAGACTCCAGCTAAGACTTTCTCTTGAGTTGTTCATTAAAGACTCTCTTCTTCTTCCTGTACTTCTCTTATTTCTGTCTTAAATATTGAACTCTAAGTCTATCTATTCTCACGATTGGCAAAATTATTGAACTTTATTGATGTTCACTAACGCTCAGCCGAATCCCACGGAGTGACATACACCATAGTCGAACTTAATGTTGCCTACGTAGAAATGGAATCACATGCAAACAATTTTCAAATCTGTAAGTCAGATTGTTCTCGAAAGATAGTTTAGACTACCAGAAATACTAAACTAATAGAACTTCTTCAAGTGCATAACTTAAAACACAAATTATATTTAAATACTGAAATAAAAACACTTACTATTGGTAAATAACTTTTATGGTTTTTGGAATTTTGAGATCTGCTGATGGTATTTAAATCGAAGAATTATGTAGAGTACTTGATAAGCTTTAAGGACTAATACAATTAAAACCAAGCAAATTTAATTCATACGAACTCTGTACTGACTACTTCAACCAATTTCTGCGGTACAATAATTTATGATAATGGCTACATACACTCAACTATGTAGGTAACCGTTTTTAATAATACCATATGCCTCAATATAGGGTATCTTAATATAAGATCATTTTATATTATTATGAATTTACCAAAATATTGAAATGCATTCCTAAGACTCACTTCGCTCAGGAATACATGGAGGCCGGGATGCTCATGGAATTAAGTTGCTGTGATAAATTTTTGGCTGAGAAAACATTATATTATTTTGAATTCATTTTCATTAAATAATTTTGTAACCATGCCCCAATAAAGTGTAAGATAAACAAATAGAATATTTACAGAGTGTAAACTTCAGGACGTGACATGTTGTTTCATCGAATTAGGACTAAATAAAATGCAGTATAATTCAAGCTAATGATCCGTTTAAACGCATAAATTCTCTTTATCTAATAACTATCGCTTTACCCAGTTAACCTCCAGCCACATACTTTAAAGTTTTATCTTTGACGGATTTTATTTAGCTCAATTATAAGATGTCCCAAAGTTCAACCTCAAATTCCTACAGTTCCACATGGAATAGTTTTCACTATTTTTTTTATATTTGTCTTGTCTTCAGAAATAGTTTTTAAATACTATAATTTTTTAACTTTTTAAATTCAAAACATTTTTCAATCGAAAACCAGTTGTTCTAGTGATACAATTCGTGTCACCTTTCAAAGATTTATTTGCCTGTCTCTTTACTGGTAGGGTTGTAATTTAAAAAAGAACAGAGTTTTATATGAGATATATTGTACCAGTTTCATTACTGTATATTATTCTCTGATATGCCCACATTAAAATGTGAAAATCATATGTTTTTGGTTATTATATATTTTTATATGACTATGAACAAAACTGCCAAAATTGCTGTATCAGTCTGGGAAATGAACCGTATCAGGCTGTCATTTTAGGCGCGTGTTGGAGTCAAAGATATCGGTCTGTGTTAGTATTTTATAAAACGTCTATTTTACTCTTCACCACTCTTTTCTTCTCAAATAAGCCTAAAAGAATATGCCTTCCAGTACGAACTTCTTCGAAAAGCCTTGAGTTTGCGGTGATAACCTAAAACAAGTATTGCTTGTCAAGAGAGATTGTATCGCCGAAAACTTCTCGCTGCATAGAACTATCAGGCCTAGGAACAACTGTTTCACTCATTAATATTTATAATCTCAAAGTCCTTTTGTTCAGTTACTGCCATTTGAAAAAACGTTTTATTCCCGCATTTTATATCGTATCGCTACGCAAGACTAGAATTTTTCTAGAGCTCTACAAAAACAAATAATAAAAATGTCTTATATCAATGGGTTTAATTTCGAATGCATTATTAAATAAACTTGTAATTAAACCTAACCACATGTTTACGTAGTATTAATAGACTTTAATATGAATGGCATTTTCTCGTACTGATACTGAACAACCTCGGATTACTATTCAGTAAAAAAAGCTCCATCATGAGAGGTTTGACATATTTGGCTCCAAAGAAGAACTTACAAATATTCTATTTCCTGTAAATTATATAGATAGTTGTATAATATATTAAATGACTAAAAGAGTTTCTACCTAAAGTTCAATTATTAAAAGTTAAATAGTCTTAAGATCAAAAAAGTTAACTACAATTTTATGAGTACTACAAGTGTTAGTACAAATAATCTCTAATGTTTAAGTATAAAAAAATTAAGTAGTATTATAAAAAAAGATATTTCACTAAAGCATAAGATTAATGAAATGAATGAAAATGAAATGAAAAAGTGCCTTATTGTAAAAAAAACAAGAAATAGTATTACTTTTGTACAGGTATTTCAATACTGTTCTACATGTCCTGTTTAAATTCAATCAGGTTAACAATTTCGTATAGCACAGTAAAAGCCTGGTATAACCGTCGGCTTTGGATGAATGTTACGATAGATAATAACATCCATATTATCGATAATAACATCCAAATATGTTACGATAATAAGTAGTAACCATATTCGCCTTTAAGGAATCAGTAACCAAACACAGTTACTTAGGAGAAAAGAACGCAACAAACCGAAAAAATATATATACTACACAAGTACGTAAAATTCACAATAATTTCTAATCATGATAAATTTTAAGTAAAGTACAAATTTTACAATAGTCATGAACCAAAAATAACATGATGCGAAGTTTCAGAATCATTCTTAAACAGCAAATACTTCTGAACCTACAAACGAGTGCAGTAAATAAGTTTCAATGTACGAATTACATATAGTTTTTATTATTATACACGACAAAAACTTTTTTAAACATACTTATATTACTTTGAGGTATATCAAAAGTATGATATATTTCAAAGAGTTTAACTTGAAAGAAATATGGTGTCAGGCATAAGTAATACCACTGTATTCCTCCATTATATTTCCTTATTTCTATTTTATTCAAAACGAATTATGTACAAATAGGGGAAATTGAAGAAAACATGAATATTAATACTAACTAAAGTGAAATATTGATTTGAGGTGAGATTAATAAGTTAAATTTACGTTATATAGTTTGATAGAAGATAGCAGAGACTTAATAAAAAGTAGATTTTGACCTATAAAGTTGGTTTTATAATTTTTCCAACATTGAAATATTTTACCACGAAATCTCTTTGTTACAAAAACTTGAGTTGAGCACTAGAAAACTGGTGACATAAAGAACGTGAGAGACCCCAGAGTCAGGGGTCTGAGAGGGTTTTGTCAATTGGGAGGGGAGTTTTGTCAAGAGCAGGTGTGTCAGCTGGCTCAGGGACGTCAACATGCGGTGGCTACCTTATTGAGGTATTTTCCCCACTAGTTGGTTATATCAGGGTTCTAGGCAATAAATCTTAATATGTTAGTAGAAATTGAAATAATTCAAAATACCTGATTACAATATTCCTCTTTTAGGGCGGAAAAACAAACTTGTAACTCCTTTTGCACCAAGAAAGAATTATGTTATTTATAGACACCTCTTGGATTTCAGAACATTTCTTGAAAAGTTGTGCTTTATAGACAAATTATTATAATATTTTCCGAGCATCAAAGATGGTCTCAAAGAGATCAGCTGTCATTATTATTGGAAACTCTTAGAGGTTTAGTTAGGCCATTCCATTTTACAGATTAAAGGTGTTATAAAATAAAACAGATATCCAAACCCATTAGGGTCCACTAGACTCATACCATCTCTGAAAGATCCTGGAGATGGAAATATTTCTACTTATACAAGTTCATGGCCTCTATAAACTATCAGACCATTGAATACAGATTCTAGCTTCTACTGCTCTCACTCTGGGTTATATCGGTTCGAAACCAAACATTCACCTTTACAGCTTTTAGCCACTTCAAACTTGCAAATCAACCTCGCAAAACAGACATAAATCATCCTCGCAAAATAGACACAAATAATTCCTCGCAAAATAGACAAAAACACCTTCACAAAATACACAACAGGTAATCCTCGCAAACAGACACAAATCGTCCTCGCAAAACAGACACAATCATCCTCGAAACGGCGTTTGACATTGTGAGAAACATTTTCCCCACACCTATTCCAATGAACTAAATAGGCTGTTTAGGTCCGCGACCCTTAATAAAGGACATCGTAGCAAATCCGATAATACCTAAGACCGTTAACTTTTATTGGGGCGAAATTTGCGTTTTCTTGCTCCCTTCCCATTCACCACTATAAAATGTCTTATCTAGTTGTATCTAATACACCTGTAACATATTCAAGAATCCTTCCCTAGGTTGAGCAATGTTGAAATAGTTTATTACAATATCCATATTAATACTCCATTTTTGAAATACCTGTTTCCTTCTTACATGTGTAAAAATATGTAGAATCATCAATAACTTGTCCAATTTTTTGACTAAAGTAGGCTTCTCACCGAGTATATTTAAATATTTTTTGTCGTGAAAAAGGCAAATTATACTATGGCGTGTTTAATATATTTTATTTAAACAATAAATGCAGCTCTACTCGCTAAACTTGAACTAAGAGCTAGAAGGTTTAGAGATGGGCCTCTCATTACATCGTAAGTACTTTCACCAAGATTTCTACGGACTTAGTATTCCCACAATATGGCCTAAAGTAGTCTGTGTTCCTGAAATTGTTGAAGTTGACAATGGAGACAATATGAAATGTCACCTAAAAATCTGTGTATTTCATTTACCCTTCAGCTTTAGGGCCCCAAAATATTGCTCTTTTAACTGTCCAATTATTCTGAAATCTATCGATCTTCCAGGGACTGTAACTTATTTTCAAGAGTGCTTATTACGCAATTTGAAAAGGATATTTTTATGAAGTACCTGTTATTCAATAGGAAATCTCGAGCAAAGTTACGGTAGTATGAAAACATAAAACAGTAATATTTAATTACGCCATACAAATCTTTTACTTATTCTCCGTCCGTAAAATATTATTATGTATTCAGTTGAAATAATTGCATAATAAACAAGATTAAGTTTACTATAACTGGAAAAATATTTGTCAAAAGAAGTTTCGTTTTTAAATTTTTAGTATTCCCATTAACTTATTTAGGTAAATTAGGCCTTGAAAAGTAGGCCCTTGGATGTAAAATTAAAACTTCAGTTGGAGCCGTACTTTAATTGAAAATTTTATATTTGTAAAGAAAGATTAAAGTTTGCAATTATGTTCGTTCGGTGGAGATCGTATCGATATGTGGATAGACGTGCGTTTAAATTCTTGAAAAGACTTTAGTTTTTATTTTTTCAATAACATATTTGTCCAGTTACAATACATTTCCTGGGTTATACTTTTTCAAAACCAAACATACCTAACTTAAAAGATTATCCCCAACGAAAAGCTTAATTTCTGTTAAAACACCTTAATTTCAGGCGTGGCGTGAACAAACAAGAATACATTAACGACTTGTTTAGTTAACACTTTGGACTTGCACCCTTTCTAAACCCCTCCTTAGCGCTGGCCAACACCTTTTATATAAAATACATTTAATAGTTGATCTACGTGTGTTTTTTTTCTGACCAGACTAGGAAAGGATTTTAAAGAAAGTTCACACTCTCTAAAACTTCAATCCAGATTTGGTAGTCAACTTTATTACTCTCTTCTCTTTTTTGTAATTAATTCTACCGCCATACACGCCTTTTGTGATATAACTAAGAAAATAACACTGAAATTAAATCTGACATA
Source organism: Homalodisca vitripennis (assembly GCF_021130785.1). Lineage (NCBI taxonomy): Eukaryota > Metazoa > Arthropoda > Insecta > Hemiptera > Cicadellidae > Homalodisca > Homalodisca vitripennis. The sequence goes on from NC_060211.1 coordinate 26,124,638, forward strand.
ATGCTTAACAAGTTATTTAGAAAAATAATTTTCAAATACTAAAAATTCTGTTAAAATAATATTAACGTTATTTATATCCCCATAGTATTGTATAACTAAGATGTCCTAAAACTACACGTTATAACTATTAATTTTTATCAATAACAAATAGATCCAACTGAAAAATTGCAGTATAAAAACTGTCACACAAATTTAAACTTAGGTGTTTTAAGTAATGCAACTAAATACAGCATTTTAGACTATTTCGTGAGTGAAGGTAATTAAAAGACTAGACCCTCACTGTCGAAAATTTTAAGGTGGTTCGGTATGCCCTATCCTTCCCATGTTAATTTGGCCAATTTTATGTACCTTTTTATCAGAAACCTTTAAAGCTATCATCATCAAACTTTAGGACACTACTATTTAGACCTTTGTTATCATTTAGAGCGGAACAAAGTTAAAAAAAGAAGTTTTTATTTAATTTGTTGTAAATAAAAAATTTATTAATTTTTTGTAAAATAATTTATAATTATAATTTTTTTTAATAAAAATTTTATATAGATTTTTATAATGTCTTCCGCTCTAAATGTTAACAAAGGTCTAAATAGTAGTGTCCTAAAGTTTGATGATGATAGCTTTAAAGGTTTCTGAGAAAAAAGGTACATAAAATTGGCCAAATTAACATGGGAAGGATAGGGCATACCGAACCCCCTTAAAGGTTGATTTCCGTTGTAACTCTTCAGGTCTGGCGATTTAAAAACTTTCTGGCAGTAAACCATCCAGCTGATAAATGCCTTTGTGTCTGTATACAAGATACCACGTCAGGAACATCGTAAGCTTTGGTAACCAACGGTCTGAACTACTTATTGCTTATCAATATCATCTAAGTATCACTCACCTTGACTCTAGAAACATCCAAACTCTAGAACTGCTATTGTAGACTCCTAATAAGAACTCTGTGCAATTTTGTAAGGTTCATGTCAAACCTGTCAATAGAAGAAACATCATATCTCTGTAAGCTTCTGGCGTGTGAAATATTCCTAACTTTAGAATTTCTCATCATCTGAAAATTCTCTTCCTGTCTCCGACCATTGTGAACTCTTGTCCTCAAAACTCTGAAGGTATTTGAACATTTCACGCTTTTAGTACATCTAGTAGCTCTGAATTCCTCTTAGAGTGACCTGACCTTCGAAGCTTTTAACCACTGGAACCTTCCACTGTATTCACTGTCAGAATGGGTCTCATATTCAACTGTTACCTATGAAATAATGTTTTTAAGAGAGAAGCAGCTGTCCTAAGCTAGATAAAATACCTCTTCTTTCCTTCTTTCATTTGTAATATTTTTATGACTACCACAATATGAATGTCGAAATATTTAGACAATTTAAAATGTTTCAGATGGTAAAAGTTGGATTAATAGTTTTTTTTTTTATTTAACTGAAGTATCTTGAAATTTAATACAGCCATGAAAGTCAGTTTTCGGCAAGCGAGAATAAGGCTTATGCAATATTAAACGGTTTTTGTTCTGACAAGTGTTCATCTAATTTATGTATGTAGTAACGGAAGAGAGTCTTACCCTGGGAGAATTTCGTCAACACGATCTGGAACTGTGTATGGCAACAAAGCATATCTTCCACGTGATACACAGAATATTTTTACGCTATTTTAATAAATTCTAGCAAACACAAGGGTACGCTTTTTGGGCCCAATCTCTGATATGTGTCTCATTGGATTCTGAAATTCGGCATTTTGCTTCTCGCGTACTAAAGGCTGGTAAATTTTAGTAATGTTTAGTGGGCTATTATTAGTTTTTAGTTGTATGAGTTAAATATCGCCTTGACTAGTGAAGTAATTTATTTTTTGCAATCATTGCAGTAGACAAATTTCGAAACATCCAGAGATCTCCGAAAGAACCAGTGAAAGCAGTGACTGGTGTCACCATAATTAGTTAACCATCTCAAAACAGGTTTTAAAAAATGTCTCAACCGATCACAGTTTATCACTATTAACGTTTCAATATTCAAGGTAGGAGTACGTCTGGGTTATTTCCTCACCTCATGTTAACATTTAACATGATTGCACACGGTATGTTTACAAATTGATTTATTTTGCAATTTCGTCCTTGCCTATAAAACCAATCTAAGAATGTCCGCTAACTCACAGCCAGGTTTCTTAAAGTTGATGACATTCACCATAAGAAAACTCAATGTTGCCTATAGACGTAGAAACGAAGCTTCATGTAAAATGGCAATCTACAAGTTCGTTCTCGACATATCGTGTTGATAGTCAGATAGAATGAGTGAGAGACTGGAAAAACTCGCTAACACTTAGCCAATAAAACTACACAATTTGGTGACTGATATTCTGTATCAATCTGTAATGACACGGAATTATACTATAATCTAAGTAACTTAAAAACTGTTTTCTAGTTAGAAGATAGCAAATATTTAAATAATTTCTAATACGGTTGCATTTCTATACTAATTGTTTTAGGGAAAGCAACTAGAGTAACTAACTATTTTCTGTAGCAGGAAGGACGGAAAGCTTTTTAAAAACTTATTGGCTTACTTAGAGCATGTGCTCTTTGATTTGAAATAAACTCGTACAATATTTTTGTTATGACCATAAAAATAGCCTTTACCATAGATTAACATAAAGCAATTAATATATACAATTATTTAAGTTATATTAAAAAAACTATACATTTAAAGTTTATATTTGGTAACCGTTAACTACTATATCATCCACTTCCTTTCAATAATTTCTTAATATTTCTTGTAAACTCATTATTTATATTATATAATAATACAGCAAACGTTCTAAATATTGATATCTATCATCAAGCAGTAGATAATAAAATCTAAAACTTGATGGTTCAACGTAACATGTTTTAGATTTTAGCATTAATTAGCCGGAATGCTTAGAACCGTTAGCATATTGGTTATACAATGTAATATGTATAACCTATATAACATGTAATAGCTACAGCATAGCTATCAAAAACACGTCAATTGACAGAAACCAACTCAAGAGTAATATTAAAATCGTTAAAGGCGTTAAAAAATTGTTGAAATGATAATTATGATTATTTTTCACAGTTTATATATATATCGTTTAGTCTATTAAAAATAGTTATATTGTTTCGTGGTGTAAAAAGTTTGTACATAAATTGTTCACAGTTTCTATACATCTTTATAAATTTTAGTCTATTAAAATTAATTGTACTTATTTTCATGAATTAAAGGTGTTTATATCAATCCTGCACGGTTTCTATAAATGCTTTACAGTCTTACTTTGTTGATAATAGTTTTATGTATTTATACGGGGTAATAAATATTCACATCAATTCAAGGGGTGGTTCTGAATTATTAAAGAGGTTCTGTGGATGTTTGCACAAGAAGACCGCTCAGTGGTCAGAGAGGTTTCTTGTGATGATTACATTACCTTTCAGTTGAGCACTAATCGGCAGCTTAGTCTAGACCGCATCCACAAGACATGTTTTGTGGTCATCCCGTCCGTAGGTTTTGCTTCGGCATCCGGTATTACTGTAAATAACTGTATCTCTAATTATAAACCATAAAGGAAATCTATATAACAACGCAAACATCAGTTTTGGAGAAATTGTCACAAAAGTAAAACAATTGAAATAGAATATATTTACAATTCAAAATCGTAAAAATGAAGTAATCCACAAACGCAATAACATGAATTTTCCCGTTTTAATTTTGAGCACTCTTGGACTTTGGTTAAAATTTGATGAAATTCACTATTAACTTTCCCAATTAAACATAAGAATATTTATTAATATAATATACAAATTGCCTGTAGTGTCCCCGTGTCATAATGTATGTAGTAAACGAAAAACAACTTTATCAGAAATAACTCACTTGGAAATTAGAGTGATATACTATCCTGACCACCTTGGCCAAAGCAATTGGTGATTGGAGTGGCATGGGTCACATTCAAATAGTTTTCAAAGCGGCAGGAAATACCCAAGTAACTTTAATAGCCAATGAGCAAATCATTGTGTCATAAAATGCTCATTAGGGAAAGTATATTTTAGAACACAGTAATTTAAATATTTTCATTATTTGTATTCAATTCTCATTATTGAATCCGATTTTGTCGCATTCAGTGTTAACAACTGGGCCTGATGCTGCACATTTTTTCCTTAATAGATGATTCAATTTCAGGTACTATTAGGATTAACATTATGTCGTGTAGGTAGTTTGTTAATCATTGTCCTCGTATACCATGGAATTCTAAGTCCTTAAGTGCCAAAGTCATGGGTCTGCTTACGCAAAGTTCCAGTATTACTGGAATGCAGACAAAGACTCTGGGACTACAAAGGTTATATTACCATTCCTTTTAGAACCAAACTAGTATTAGATCCTACAGGTTCTATTTCATCCCCCCACCAAAACGTCACCATTCTGATTACAGAGGTTACAATTAGAGTTAACAAAGCTGGAATTCTACGAAATCTTGGACTTTAGTATACATACAGTAATAACAGTCAATGATGAAGTATTGCATGGTATGCGAACATTAAAACCAAGTTAAAACTTTCGCTAGAGATTACAAATTACTTCTCTAAATCCATAACTTATACCAAAATGGTAAAAATGACGCATGATGGCCTGAAGAACGAAGTTTAAAGTTACATAAAACAATTACTAGTTCGCCTCTGCCTGAGTGAAGTCGTTTCATGGATTTCAGCGAGGAAGACGAAAATTAGGCAGCGCAACTTTAAAAATTACGAAGTTTTTCCACAGTTCCAACGAAGAATCGGATCGGTTCCTTGGTAAAGTTGGGTAAGTACCTCCGGTGTTGAGACGGAAATGTAGCCATTACTCAGCCAAGTATCCGCCATTACAGGCTGGATGAGTTATTATGACCGGCCGCGAGGGTGTGCTGGGGTCGCATCCCATAAATCAACAGTTCGCGTGCACCTTGCCCGTCCGCTTATCGCAGTTCTTTCTACCTTTAATGCACTTTTTTACACACATCTAATCATGCATTAACTTATGATATACGTGCACTCATATCAAAGCGAGACCTACACAAAAAAGTATCTCAGCAGTCCAAGGCACGACATTTTACTTTCTATGCTATTAAAATGAAAATTATTTGCTAGGGAAAAGACCAGAGCAGATTTTTAGGAAGGATTATGGTACCTATAATCTATCCCTCAGGAGTTGCACAGATTTAAGAACTGCGTGATCTTGATCTGCCTAGCAGTTCTTAAACAGCCAGTAGTCAAAGCAAAAGAGTAGGCTACCAATTGCGTACTCTAAAATTGCAAATCTTGTCATTTCATGCAAGCCATTGTGTGCAATTGGAAGCTAACGTGCTAATTTCAGAAGCACACGACTTTTAGCAATCTACACATTTGTCTACTTCATCTACAACACTTAAGACTTACATGTAGCCATCATATTACCACAAGCACAGTACAACTTGTGAGGATAATCAAATTATTTCTTGTTACCAAATATGACATTATAATTCATCACGTTTCGTCAAATATTGCTGTACAGAATAAATATCGCATGTTCTTCGTTAAACCCTTCCTTATCTTAACAGCAGAAAGTCTATGCAACACATCTCAAGAACGTAAAGTTGATGAAACATAATGAATACACACTTTGAACTAACATTGATTAGTAAAGTTTAAGACAGATGGTGATTTTCAAAATTTTGCAAATCAGGTGTGGGTGTTATAGTGGAAGAATTCACAAAATCGACTGAATAAAATAAACGTGTTACAAGTGTTCCAATAGGTTTGACCTACAATAGCGTTTACTGTACAACGGTAAATTGGCAAAGACAGATAAAGGGCACGGAATTGTGGTGGTGGGAGCACGAGCAGTTGAGAACAAATCAAGCGCGATGATGGCCTAGCTGAACTCACGCTATCTACTGCCCTATATCACTAACTACTGCCCTATATCACTAACTACCTTCCTTCCGTCCTGTCCAGTTTGTGGATACAAGGTAATCCCTACTACTGTATCACTAATTGATGTAGCCATACTCCTTATCACTAAGAAATGATGACCTATCTAATGTTTTAATAAGTACAATGCTTGGTAAAGGTCTTTAAAATGTAATACTCTTAATTCAGTAGTTATTAATACACAAAATATGAAGTTAGATACCAACATAAAATAATTAGTGTGAATTGGAACTGATTTTTATGATTCCCAGTGAGATGAACAGTGAGGGATAGTTGTAAGTGAGATAACTAGTGAGATATTCCTCTGACTGAGACAGGCGTCAAATATCTGGATATTACTCGTTTGAGGTGTAACTACAACTACCAATTACCACCACCAACGACCAAAACATCACAAAAACTAATTCATTTGAAAGAATTAATAATGTGAATCGATGAAACCCTACTTTACTTTAGGAGTGCCGATGGCCGAGTGGTCTAAGACATTGAGTCTGTATTAGAGATAGCGCAGGTTCAAATCCTGTCTGTGACCGTTGCACTTTTTATCAGCACCATCGACCTTGTACTGTATCGACTCTCCCCTTTATTCTGTTTGATAAGATTCTCGCACACGTCAGTGGCCCATGAGGACGAATAGAAAAAGGCTCAAAAGGGGATTGGCTTTTCCTAAAAAAAATAATAAATAAAAGTACTTTAAAATCAAAAATTAAATATATTTATCTTAATCTTATTGTTTATTTAATCCTATTGATAGGTATAACAGTCTTCATTAAGAATTAACTTTAACAAAACTTTTCATTACTAAAATAAATCATTTATGTCCTTTATGTTGAACTTCCACCTTCATTGAAAAGTATTAACAATCAACTCTTAAAACTAGTCGATAAAATGCATTCAATTTCCCAAGCAAAATGAACGATACCTAGGTATCAATTCTCTCGGGTCATTGTACTCTGATATCAGTGTAATATCAAGTTAAACTATGTTCGTTATACGGTGAAAGTTGTAGAGTACGCAGAAAGTGGCGTGGGCCGGGAGTAACAATGTGATGGCAGACCGGCTGGAGCACGCGAGCCGCTGATTTATATCACTTGACGGCTGTGTATATAGACTTCAGCAGTCCGTTCCCATAATTCATTTTGGCTACTCCTACGCTACTCCTTCTAGAGTAACGGATATGAGTTATGGTCCACCAGTACTGAGGTGCAATATTTCTTATGTAATTATTAAACACACCCAAATTCAGGTAAAATGCGTTTGCAGGTGAGTTTAAATAGAAAATCGGAAAAATATTCAAACAGAATTTCTATAGCTATGGGTTTCAATTTTTTTCTTCAATCAGGCTTACGCATGTCGAAATTTCACATATTCGTTAGCTGAGCGTTAGTGAAGCATATCAGTATGTGGGGCTGAAACATTTGGCCTGTTTGTCAATCTGTAAGTCTGTCTAATCTCAAAAACCGACATATAGACTTAAAAGTTTACATGAAGCTTTATTTCTATAAAGGCACCATCAAGTTTGATGGTGTTAGTGTCACTTCATGGTATTGGATTGAGCGTTAGTGAACCTTTTTACTTTGGACTTATGGGTAACAATTATTAGAACTAGAATTAACTAGAAGCCTTTTACGCGACGTGTAGTCTGGCGTACTTGTCTATATTACATACAAATACTTACTGTGTTTGCCTGACGGTTTATTAATGAGATTCTCCTTGGTGACACGTTTTGAGCCAATCTTTATCTCTTTCAATTGATTTTTCAAATGACATGTCACAAGATAGGGGTTTCAATTTGAAATTTGAAAGTTACCCCCATTTATCTCCCTCTGAAAAGAGTTTGAAAGTTGTGTTGCCCTCTTAAAAAATTCAGTAAGAGTGATTTAATAAGTATGTTGAAGCTTATACATTGATATCTCAATCCGTTTGGGATATATCCAGGCGTATCAGGACTTAATTTACACCCAGTATGTATCGCATACGTTAACTGGTATTCTTATATAATCGTGCCTTAAATTTCTGTTGAGATACGTAAGATACTTACTTCATTGTGATCTCTATTTTTAACTCTTACAGCACCACGTCTAGTTGAAATATGCTTAGCGATGAAAATACAATCTGAAGATATTCACTGGATTAGACATTGGCATTGTGAGAGATTTTTGTATTCTTTATTTTATGAACCGAATAGCTGATTCAATGTGAGAAGCAATGGTCGTATTTTGGAAATATTAGTATCCAATCTATTCAATTTCACCATCCTGGAAGCTACCTGCTCAATGATGGCAGTCTAGACCACACGAGTGCAGGAGCTAATAGAGAAATATCCTGGTTCCTCGAAGAATCGCTCGTGTTACGATGAAACTCTAAGGATCAAACCACACGATGCGGTATTTACTTTAATGACTTGAGCATGAGCAGACCGTTCCCAACTCTCACGTTACGTATCATAAGAATACATAGGATAGATAATGACACGCTGTGATCTAGTGTTGACCTTAAAAACTTGTTCAGTGGATAGTGGGACTGACAGCTATTGTGTTTACAGCTTGTATTGTACAACGTTTAGACCGGCGCTGCGGAGAGTAAGTAAGATAAGGAATGTTCCATTGTGGGATAATGACGTGCTTAGAGCTATTGTGTTTACACCTTCGTATTGTAGAACGTTTAGAACGGCGCTGCTGAGAGTGAGTAAGATAAGTAATGTTCCATTGCGGGATAATGGCGTGCTTAGAGCTATTGTGTTTACACCTTGTATTGTAGAACGTTTAGAACGGCGCTGCGGAGAGTGAGTAACAAAGTAATGTTTCCATTGTGGGATAATGGCTTGCTTAGAGCTATTGTGTTTACACCTTGTATTGTAGAACGTTTAGAACGGCGCTGCTGAGAGTGAGTAACAAAGTAATGTTCCATTGTGGGATAATGGCGTGCTTAGTGCTATTGTGTTTACACCTTGTATTGTAGAACGTTTAGAACGGCGCTGCTGAGAGTGAGTAAGATAAGTAATGTTCCATTGCGGGATAATGGCGTGCTTAGAGCTATTGTGTTTACACCTTGTATTGTAGAACGTTTAGAACGGCGCTGCTGAGAGTTAGTAAGATAAGTAATGTTCCATTGCGGGATAATGGCGTGCTTAGAGCTATTGTGTTTACACCTTGTATTGTAGAACGTTTAGAACGGCGCTGCGGAGAGTGAGTAAGATAAGTAATGTTCCATTTTTGCGGGATAATGGCGTGCTTAGTGGTATTGTGTTTAGACCTAGTATTGTAGAACGTTTAGAACGGCGCTGCGGAGAGTAAGTAAGATAAGTAATGTTCCATTGTGGGATAATGGCGTGCTTAGTGCTATTGTGTTTACACCTTGTATTGTAGAACGTTTAGAACGGCGCTGCGGAGAGTGAGTAAGATAAGTAATGTTCCATTGCGGGATAATGGCGTGCTTAGAGATATTGTGTTTACACCTAGTATTGTAGAACGTTTAGAACGGCGCTGCGGGGAGTGAGTAACAAAGTAATGTTCCAATTGTGGGATAATGGCGTGCTTAGAGTATTGTGTTTACACCTGTATTGTAGAACGTTTAGAACGGCGCTGCGGAGAGTGAGTAACAAAGTAATGTTCCATTGAGGGATAATGGCTTGCTTAGAGCTATTGTGTTTACACCTTGTATTGTAGAACGTTTAGAACGGCGCTGCTGAGAGTTGAGTAAGATAAGTAATGTTCCATTGCGGGATAATGGCGTGCTTAGAGCTATTGTGTTTACACCTTGTATTGTAGAACGTTTAGAACGGCGCTGCGGAGAGTAAGTAAGATAAGTAATGTTCCATTGTGGGATAATGGCGTGCTTAGAGCTATTGTGTTTACACCTTGTATTGTAGAACGTTTAGAACGGCGCTGCGGAGAATGAGTAAGATAAGTAATGTTCCATTGTGGGATAATGGCGTGCTTAGTGCTATTGTGTTTACACCTTGTATTGTAGAACGTTTAGAACGGCGCTGCGGAGAGTAAGTAAGATAAGTAATGTTCCATTGTGGGATAATGGCGTGCTTAGAGCTATTGTGTTCACACCTTGTATTGTAGAGCGTTTAGAACTGCGCTGCGGAGAGTAAGTAAGATAAGTAATGTTCCATTGTGGTATAATGACGTGCTTAGAGCTATTGTGTTTACACCTTGTATTGTAGAACAATTAGAACGGTGCGGAGACTAAGTAAGATAAGGAATGTTCCATTGTGGGATAATGGCGTGCTTAGTGCTATTGTGTTTACACCTTGTATTGTAGAACGTTTAGAACGGCGCTGCGGAGAGTGAGTAAGATAAGTAATGTTCCATTGTGGGATAATGGCGTGCTTAGTGCTATTGTGTTTACACCTTGTATTGTAGAACGTTTAGAACGGCGCTGCGGAGAGTGAGTAACAAAGTAATGTTCCATTGTGGGATAATGGCGTGCTTAGAGCTATTGTGTTTACACCTAGTATTGTAGAACGTTTAGAACGGCGCTGCGGAGAGTGAGTAAGATAAGTAATGTTCCATTGTGGGATAATGGCGTGCTTAGTGCTATTGTGTTTACACCTAGTATTGTAGAACGTTTAGAACGGCGCTGCGGAGAGTGAGTAACAAAGTAATGTTCCATTGTGGGATAATGGCGTGCTTAGAGCTATTGTGTTTACACCTTGTATTGTAGAACGTTTAGAACGGCGCTGCGGAGAGTGAGTAAGATAAGTAATGTTCCATTGTGGGATAATGGCGTGCGTCGACCCGTTAACTGCGCGACCGGAACCTTTCTTATGGCCAATCGATAGCGTCTGAACGGCCCACGTAAGAGTCCCCTTGATTCAATAGTCCGGCCGCTTAGCTCATGTTTTATGGCTTTGAATATACCTCAACTTCTCAGCCATAAAAGTAATGAAATATTTATATTTAAACATATATATTCTATAAATAATATACAGGGTGTCCCAAAAATTAGTGTCAAGCATAAGCCCAGAGATAGAGCACCCCTAAAAGTATTCAAAATACCTAATTCCAATTTTTTGAGTTGTTTTTGCTTGTTTTACGAAACTCTTGACTTTTATATCGTTCTTGGCTATAACCACGTAAATTGTTAAGATAGTGGATTGGATAATTTTTTTCCAAAATTACCCGAATGGTGTTATGAAAAATCATTGAATGTTAGAAAACGTAATCTTCATCAATTTCAAAATCTTTGATAGCAAATTTAAAATAAAAATCTTATTACTTTTTATTAGTTAAAAAAATTGAACTTTTTTCAGCTATAAAAACTGGCTGTGCTCTAATATGTAACTCTATGGAATAATTATTGTGTGGATAAAACAACATTTATAAATAGCTTCAGTTTCACACACACAAATTGCAGCATTGTCAAGAAAAGTCAGTCAGTAGGCTGGTGTATATAGGGGTACTATAAAGTCTTGAAACGGTGTAATATCTTCTTTACTCGTAATCGTACAAAATATAAAACTCTGTACAGTGAAATAAGGCATACAATTGAACTTTTTGACGCAATCAGTAGCTCTTCATCACCTCAGGGGGGTGGCCTGTAAGGAGTCGGTGGAAAATTAAATGTAAGCATTCGATGTGCATATCATTATAGTATTTTAATTAGTGAAACATCATGCCGCAAGTTAGTCCTCAAATGGTTAATCCTAAACAAAATATCGGCGCTAGTAAGTTTTAATACTGATCTTATGTGCAAGTTCAAGAAAGGTTTAAGTTATTGTAACTGTATCAGTTGAAAGCTACAAGTCTAAGCTACACCTACTTATAGATGTATTCAGTATCCTGCTATTCTTCTATGGGAACTGTCCACGAAGAGTCAGCAGAAGATGTTTAATGTAACCATAGGTTGATATTAAATCATTTTAAAGGGCTAGTGAAGCAATGATCCAAACTGATCCAAATGCAACTCGTTTACGTTGCTTTGAATATTCAATATTTTGGATTAATATCATTTGAAAATGGCGTAGTGTATCGAGTCTAGCGTAATTGCAACGTCGAGCGTGGCTGCTGCTTGGATGGGTGACCGCTGAGTGATCCTGTCCTTGCAAGCATTCCGCTTACCCGGCCGTTGGTTGTGGTTCAGAAGTCACTTTTAAGCAGTTTGTCTCAAAATAAAGTGTTAGAGAGGGCTTCTTAGCTTTAACTTCAAATGGTATAATCAGACTGTCTTTAATTTATTTATAGTTGTGTGTTGTAACACAGCTTCCTCCACTACAAATCTTCTGTTTTTGACTCAGGTAAGCATATTGGCCGTCCCTTGAGGCACTTCCTACTTCGCCCTTTTCAACATTAAGACAATTATCATTTAGAAGTTTTTTTAAAGTTCAGTATAACGAGTTTGCTTTACTTTATTGAAAAATAGTACATTTGTGTTTAGATTGTAGAAAGGTAGGTAAAATATACAACTTGTCATGATATATGAATATGTTTGAACTGGTTTAAATCAGGAAAGATTAAACCGATGATATATATTCAGTCCCCAGAATTTAGTTATTCAATATTTAAAACAATAATCGGAAAATTATATTTTTAATTACCAATAGGTTTCAAAGCATACAAAATATGTAGATTATAATCATCCTTCAACGTATATAATCTAAAAGAAAAGTATTTTTTTTTATTTCAATAATAATATTGTTAAATTAATTTTAAATAACTAAAAACCAAACGAATATTATTATGCTGTATGTAAATAATAGGGATGAATATTGGGTAAATAAACCTGCCAAATTTAACTAGCACTGTCGATATCGAAAGTAACTGAATGCGCGCGTCTAACTGACCTCAAGAGACCGGAGTGAGATATCATTGTCTATTGAGTAACTAATCCTGCCACGTGTAACTTGCACTGTCGATATCGATAAGTAACTGAATGCGGCGTCTAACTAACCTCAAGAGACCGGAGTGAGATATCATTTGTCTATTGAGTAACTATCCTGCCACATGTAACTTGCACTGTCGATATCGATAAGTAACTGAATGCGGGGCGTCTAACTAACCTCAAGAGACCGGAGTGAGATATCATTGTGTTATTGAGTAACTTATCCTGCCACATGTAACTTGCACTGTCGATATCGATAAGTAACTGAATGCGGCGTCTAAACTAACCTCAAGAGACCGGAGTGAGATATCATTGTGTGATTGAGTAACTTATCCTGCCACATGTAACTTGCAACTGTCGATATCGATAAGTAACTGAATGCGGGCGTCTAACTAACCTCAAGAAACCGGAGTGAGATATCATTGTGTTTATTGAGTAACTTATCCTGCCACATGTAACTTGCACTGTCGATATCGATAAGTAACTGAATGCGGGCGTCTAACTAACCTCAAGAGACCGGAGTGAGATATCATTGTGTTATTGAGTAACTTATCCTGCCACATGTAACTTGCCACTGTCGATATCGATAAGTAACTGAATGCGGGCGTCTAACTAACCTCAAGAAGGCCGGAGTGAGATATCATTGTGTTATTGAGTAACTTATCCTGCCACGTGTAACTTGCACTGTCGATATCGATAAGTAACTGAATGCGGGCGTCTAAACTAACCTCAAGAGACCGGAGTGAGATATCATTGTGTTATTGAGTAACTTAATCCTGCCACGTGTAACTTGCACTGTCGATATCGAAAGTAACTGAATGCGGGCGTCTAACTAACCTCAAGAGACCGGAGTGAGATATCATTGTGTTATTGAGTAACTTATCCTGCCACATGTAACTTGCACTGTCGATATCGATAAGGTAACTGAATGCGGGCGTCCTAACTAACCTCAAGAGACCGGAGTGAGATACTCATTCTCTATTGAGTAACTTATCCTGCCACATGTAACTTGCACTGTCGATATCCATAAGTAACTGAATGCGGGCGTCTAACTAACCTCAAGAGACCGGAGTGAGATATCATTGTGTTATTGAGTAACTTATCCTGCCACATGTAACTTGCACTGTCGATATCGATAAGTAACTGAATGCGGGCGTCTAACTAACCTCAAGAGACCGGAGTGAGATATCATTGTGTTATTGAGTAACTTATCCTGCCACATGTAACTTGCACTGTCGATATCGATAAGTAACTGAATGCGGGCGTCTAACTAACCTCAAGAGACCGGAGTGAGATATCATTGTGTTATTGAGTAACTTATCCTGCCACATGTAACTTGCACTGTCGATAATCATAATGCAATGCGGGCGTCTAACTAACCTCAAGAGACCTATTGAGTAACTTATCCTGCACATGTAACTTGCACTGTCGATAATCGATAAGTAACTGAATGCGGGCGTTAACTAACCTCAAGAGACCGGAGTGAGATATCATTGTGTGTAACTTATCCTGTGTAACTTGCACTGCCGATATCGTTAACTTATCACATGTAACTTGCAACTGTCGATATCACACTAATCTCATGAGATGCAACTGTCGATATCGATAACTATCGAACGTTTAACTAACCTACCGGAGTGAGATATCATTGTGTTTTGTAGCGGGCGTCTAACTAATGTCAAGAGACCGGAGTGAGATATCATTGTCTATTGAGTAACTTATCCTGTCACATGTAACTTGCACTGTCGATATCGAGAAGTAACTGAATGCGGGCGTCTAACTAACCTCAAGAGACCGGAGTGAGATATCATTGTCTATTGAGTAACTTATCCTGCCACATGTAACTTGCACTGTCGATATCGATAAGTAACTGAATGCGGGCGTCTAACTAATCTCAAGAGACCGGAGTGAGATATCATTGTCTATTGAGTAACTTATCCTGCCACATGTAACTTGCACTGTCGATATCGATAAGTAACTGAATGCGGGCGTCTAACTAATCTCAAGAGACCGGAGTGAGATATCATCGTCTATTGAGTAACTTGTTCTGCCACATGTAACTTGCACTGTCGATATCGAGAAGTAACTGAATGCGTACGCCTAACTAACGTCAAGAGATGAAGAAAATTTTATTGTTTTATTTTAACTTCCCGAAATATATTTGAAAACATTTAACTTGGCACATAATAACGGAAAGATCCTTACAGCTTATAATATTAAATTCAAATACGGTTAATGAAAAAATATTTATTTTATAAATACCGGTATGATTTTTTTTTAGATTACACATTTCTGTAAGTAATTATCCAGTATGGGTAAAACATGTGAAATAGAAGGGATACGCGTTACATCAGTCTTTTCTTACTGGCGTTATTAATAATTTAAAAGATAGCAAATACAAATCACTCATTGTTATTAAAAGTCATACCATGGACTATTAATCTCAGTAACTTTAACTCAATAAATTATTCATCAATAAAACTGTTCGATATGATGTACTCAAGTCTAAAAAAATCTAGACAATCTATTTAAATCAAGTATTAGGTCAATTGGAGATTCAAAAACAGATAAATTATACCAATTATATAATTTCCTAATAACTATTAAATAATATGTAAAAGGAATATTACTTTATTACATAGCCAAGTCTTGTAGGTTTTTCTAATTTCCTACACTTGATGTTTCTGATCTTTAAAAGCAACATTATCAAATTGATTTATTCCAATTTGCGATGGGGGGGGGGGGGAAATAGTTTTAGTCCCCACGAGTTTGGAGTTAGCTAGGTCAATACAATAATTATCTATCAACAATAATTTGTACTGGGAAACATATTTACAAATTATCAGTGTCTTCTCCATACTTACAAAATTAGGCTTAGAGAAGCATCTAACTTACGATATGTAAAATTAGGAATTAATTTGTTAATATATTTTAATTACTAAACAATGAATAATGCAAATCATATTTATTATTATATTTTATTGTATTAAAATAACTATTTGTTTTTGTTTTTCTGTACTGTTGTTACTTTTGACATTCCTTAAGATCACATTTGCTGCAAATTTATTCTTTCTTAACGGAACTATACATTATTCGCATTTGTGCCACTTCCAACTTAATTTTAAGAAAATAATTTGATAATCTATGATTCAAATTTCAACAATCCTATATAATTATAGTATAGTAGTGGGTCTTTATTTCATCCTAGAAATTTCTTACTGCCCTTAGAACTATCTTACAGACAACTTTACCTTAGATGTTGTTTGAGAATAGAGGACTGGCACACCTTAAAAGTTAGTAAGGAGAGTAGAATCTTGTCACTGAATAAAAAATATTTAGATTAAAAAAGTAATAATGATTGCGGCCACATAATAGTATCTTATACTTTATCCAAAATTAATATCGAAAGGCCTTCCAGTTGAAATATATTTTACATATAAATAAAAAGTCCCGTAAAAGCATAAATCGAAAGTGAATCTCTAGTAATTTATATCGATAATTCCTTTGCGGCAAGTGAAGCTGCTGTAGTCCCGTGGAGAGGCTATCAAACCCCATTATCAGCTGGTGTAATGGTCGACAACAAACATACATGAAAACTCCATTACACACTCAGTCACTGCCTGAGCCGGAGGATGATTGGTCAATGGGGGCTGTAAACATGATGGATCATATTAATGAGTGTGGCGGCCAACATTACACACTCATTCACTGCCGGAGCCGGAGGATTATTGGTCAATGGCCGTAATAAATATAATGCTCCATATTAAGGAGTCACTCGTTGTGGTGGTCAACATTATACACTCACCGACTACCGCCTGAGCCGGAGGATGATTGGTCAATGGGGGCTGTAAACATGATGGATCATATTAATGAGTGTGGCAACCAACAATACACACTCACTCACTGCCGGAGCCGAAGGATTATTGGTCAATGGCAGTAATAAATATAATGCTCCATATTAAGGAGTAACTCGCTGTGGTGATCAACATTACACACTCACCGACTACCGCCTGAGCCGGAGGATGGTTGGTCAATTGGGGCTGTAAACATGATGGATTATATTAATGAGTGTGGCGACCAACAATACACACTCATTCAGTACCGGAGCCGAAGGATATTGGTCAATGGCAGTAATAAATATAATGCTCCATATTAAGGAGTAACTCGCTGTGGTGATCAACATTACACACTCACCGACTACCGCCTGAGCCGGAGGATGGTTGGTCAATTGGGGCTGTAAACATGATGGATTATATTAATGAGTGTGATGGCCAACATTACACACTCATTCAGTACCGGAGCCGAAGGATTGTTAGTCAGTGGAAGTAGTAGATATCATGGTCCATATTAACGAGTCAGACGCTGTGGTGGCCAACATTACATACTCATTCAGTACCGGAGCCGAAGGATTGTTAGTCAGTAGCAGTAGTAGATATCATGGTCCGTATCAAAGAGTCACTCGCTGTGGTGGCCAACATTACACACTCATCCAGTACCGGAGCCGAAGGATTGTTAGTCAGTGGCAGTAGTAGATATCATGGTCCATATTAGAGTCACTCGCTGTGGTGGCCAACATTACACACTCACCGACTACCGCATGAGCCGGAGGATGATTGGTCAATGGGGACTGTAAATATAATGGAACATATTAAGAGGTTTTATACAGCAGTCGTTGCGGCGTCAAACAATGTGACGGTTAGCGTCTATGATCTTATAATGGACTTGCATCCAGAACCTTGGGGTCCAAGTCCGTATGAAGGGATCCAGTAAACTGGAAGAGTATAGTTCTTGGAAGTACGACTCATTATTTGCCATGGTGTCAGGACACTTAAAGTACCTTTAACGCAGCCTTAAGTGTAAAGTGAATTGGAACTAAACTCTACGTCAACCAATATATTTAACTATTAGGTATAACGTCTCAGTGATCTAGCCTTGCAATCAGGGTGACCAGACGCAAATTCCTAAACAGGAGGACTTATGGGGGGTGCAAAGGAGGACATCAAAGAAAACAATGTTCAATATTCAACTTTGCATAAAAATTTATGTATACATTATTATTAAAAAATTCACATTATAAGTTAGTACTTTATTGCTTGTAATACAAAGTGTTGCAAAAAACTTAAATTGGATTTGGTTTCACTTATAAGTCGAAAAATAAAAGTAATTCATATTACTAAAGTGTATATTGTTGTATAAAAGTATATTTTTAGGCTATTATTTTGTATGTGGCAAAAGATGTAATACATTATTATTAGAATTTGTTTAATGTTATAACTGATTTTGACCAAGAAATTAAAAAATTATATTAAGAATAATACTTGTAAAATAATTGGAATTTCTTTGATTTGTTACATTGTTAGTAACCTAAACTCACAGACATATATAAGAAATTATCGCTGTAACAGAAGAACATAAAATGAATTATTAAAAAAAATCAATCTATCATTTATAATACATGAATAGGAAATCAAGTGGTAGTATTGTCATTGCAGCTGAGCGGATAGAAGCCACAGTGACAATATAAACAACACTCAACGTACAACTGAATCTAACAGCATTTCACAATGCCATGGCATTACGTGTGCGCTGCAATGTTACATGGCTTATCGTCGGGACTTTGGAAATCGAAAGAGTATTTTAACATGATGCTACTATTTTTGAACACTTAAGTTTTCGCTAAAAAGCCGGATATTTTACACAATTTTTAAAAGCCAGAAATACAGGAAGACAAACATTAAATAGGAGGACATTTCCTTCTAAAGCCGGACGTCTGGTCACCCTGCTTGCAATCTCTATACCTCAGCTGTATTTTAGCACTGGTTACTAATTATCAACATAGTAGATAGTGAATTTGTATTCACGGGATAGGTAAGTAAAATCAATTTTGATGAGTTTTGTTTCCCTGGCTGGGTGAAGTTACCCCCATGAAATCTTCAGCTGTGAAGAACATGGCGGCGAGTAGTTGTAAGTCAGTGAGCACGCGACTCTGGGTGGCGGTGTTATAAATAATGAAATATGCCTCCTTGTGGTGCGTCCGCCCAGGACATCTATTCAGAGTGCCATCGATCGCGGTATAACACACTCCACTGCGACTGCACCCTTTACCCGGTCTATAGTGGTGTGCAGTGTTCGTTACTGGGCCACCCAGGACATCCATTCAGAGTGCCATCGATCGCGGTATAACACACTCCACTGCGACTGCACCCTTTACCCGGTCTATAGTGGTGTGCAGTGTTCGTTAGTGGGCCACCCAGGACATCCATTCAGAGTGCCATCGATCGCGGTATAACACACTCCACTGCGACTGCACCCTTTACCCGGGCTATAGTGGTGTGCAGTGTTCGTTAGTGGGCCACCCAGGACATCCATTCAGAGTGCCATCGATCGCGGTATAACACACTCCACTGCGACTGCACCCTTTACCCGGGCTATAGTGGTGTGCAGTGTTCGTTAGTGGGCCACCCAGGACATCCATTCAGAGTGCCATCGATCGCGGTATAACACACTCCACTGCGACTGCACCCTTTACCCGGGCTATAGTGGTGTGCAGTGTTCGTTAGTGGGCCACCCAGGACATCCATTCAGAGTGCCATCGATCGCTGTATAACACACACTCCACTGCGACTGCACCCTTTACCCGGTCTATAGTGGTGTGCAGTGTTCGTTAGTGGGCCACCCAGGACATCCATTCAGAGTGCCATCGATCGCGGTATAACACACTCCACTGCGACTGCACCCTTTACCCGGGCTATAGTGGTGTGCAGTGTTCGTTACTGGGCCACCCAGGACATCCATTCAGAGTGCCATCGATCGCGGTATAACACACTTCCACTGCGAACTGCACCCTTTACCCGGGCTATAGTGGTGTGCAGTGTTCGTCAGTGGGCCACCCAGGACATCCATTCAGAGTGCCATCGATCGCGGTATAACACACTCCACTGCGACTGCATCCTTTACCCGGGCTATAGTGGTGTGCAGTGTTCGTTCAGTGGGCCACCCAGGACATCCATTCAGAGTGCCATCGATCGCGGTATAACACACTCCACTGCGACTGCACCCTTTACCCGGTCTATAGTGGTGTGCAGTGTTCGTCAGTGGGCCACCCATCCATTCACATCGATCGCTTCAGATACATCCAGTGATGCGACAAACACACTCCACTGCGACTGCACCCTTTACCCGTGGTGTGCAGTGTTCGTTAGTGGCCACCCAGGACATCCATTCAGAGTGCCATCGATCGCGGTATAACACACTCCACTGCGACTGCACCCTTTACCCGGTCTATAGTGGTGTGCAGTGTTCGTTCAGTGGGCCACCCAGGACATCCATTCAGAGTGCCATCGATCGCGGTATAACACACTCCACTGCGACTGCACCCTTTACCCGGGCTATAGTGGTGTGCAGTTTTCGTTAGTGGGCCACCCAGGACATCCATTCAGAATGCCATCGATCGCGGTATAACACACTCCACTGCGAATGCACCCTTTACCCGGGCTATAGTCTTGTGCAGTGTTCGTTACTGGGCCACCCAGGACATCCATTCAGAGTGCCATCGATCGCGGTATAACACATTCCACTGCGACTGCACCCTTTACCCGGGCTATAGTGGTGTGCAGTGTTCGTTACTGGGCCACCCAGGACATCCATTCAGAGTGCCATCGATCGCGGTATAACACACTCCACTGCGACTGCACCCTTTACCCCGGGCTATAGTAGTGTGCAGTTTTCGTTAGTGGGCCACCCAGGACATCCATTCAGAGTGCCATCGATCGCGGTATAACACACTCCACTGCGACTGCACCCTTTACCCGGTCTATAGTCTTGTGCAGTGTTCGTTAGTGGGCCACCCAGGACATTCATTCAGAGTGCCATCGATCGCGGTATAACACACTCCACTGCGACTGCACCCTTTACCCGGCTATAGTGGTGTGCAGTGTTTTCGTTACTGGGCCACCCAGGACATCCATTCAGAAGTGCCATCGATCGCGGTATAACACACTCCACTGCGAATGCACCCTTTACCCGGGCTATAGTCTTGTGCAGTGTTCGTTACTGGGCCACCCAGGACATCCATTCAGAGTGCCATCGATCGCGGTATAACACACTCCACTGCGAATGCACCCTTTACCCGGGCTATAGTCTTGTGCAGTGTTCGTTACTGGGCCACCCAGGACATCCATTCAGAGTGCCATCGATCGCGGTATAACACACTACACTGCGACTGCACCCTTTACCCAGGGCTATAGTCTTGTGCAGTGTTCGTTACTGGGCCACCCAGGACATCCATTCAGAGTGCCATCGATCGCGGTATAACACACTCCACTGCGAATGCACCCTTTACCCGGGCTATAGAGGTGTGCAGTGTTCGTTAGTGGGCCACCCAGGACATTCATTCAGAGTGCCATCGATCGCGGTATAACACACTCCACTGCGACTGCACCCTTTACCCGGGCTATAGAGGTGTGCAGTGTTCGTTAGTGGGCCACCCAGGACATCCATTCAGAGTGCCATCGATCGCGGTATAACACACTCCACTGCGACTGCACTGCACCCTTTACCCGGGCTATAGAGGTGTGCAGTGTTCGTTAGTGGGCCACGCAGGACATTCCATTCAGAGTGCCATCGATCGCGGTATAACACACTCCACAGTGCGACTGCACCCTTTACCCGGGCTATAGTGTGTGCAGTGTTCGTTAGTGGGCCACCCAGGACATCCATTCAGAGTGCCATCGATCGCGGTATAACACACTCCACTGCGAATGCACCCTTTACCCGGGCTATAGAGGTGTGCAGTTTTCGTTAGTGGGCCACCCAGGACATCCATTCAGAGTGCCATCGATCGCGGTATAAACACTCCACTGCGATGCACCCTTTACCCGGGCTATAGAGCAGTGCGTTAGTGGGATCACAAATTTAATCATACAGTAGCCTTCTGATGGATTATTGAGTGAAAAACATTGCAGACAGTACGCAGGAGCAATTAAACCACAGTAAATATAATACACTATTTTACTCTGAATAACTGTAGCCTCTGAAGGATTAAGGACCCTCGGCGAACCAAACACGCCCCTTACGCAAATTCACAGGCTTAATGGTCAAGTTAAATGATGGTGTGCCCAATGGGTATTGATATTTAATTCAGTTAAATCCATTAACCGTGCAATATTTAAACAAACGTGAGGAAAAATAAGTCCAAATATGACGAAATAGTAAATTTAATGTTGAAATTAAAAGTACTATATTAAAATAATCATTATGTTGTAACAATGTATCATTACATGATGTGTTTATGCTAATTTTCTTTTTTAATTTAATTTTTTCATGGAGATATTAAATTTTTTAAACTTAGTTTCATAAACAAGTAGGAGTAAGTTGCACACTTTGTCTTGCAAAAGACACGCTACGCGCGTTCGTATATCAGCTTTTAAATGTCAAATGATTTTACAAATGTATGGTTTCAAATTTATTAAATATGCGATTTTCTCATTGCCATTGTGGTTACACGATACCACCGACGTAAAAATGTTTGCTTCCAACAGTCACCCAAATCCCATGGGGTAACAGACGTGTTTCATCATCGACCTGTATGTTTGTATTGACTTAAATGAAGCATCATTCAATATTTCGGTTCTATAGGTGAGTCCGTTCTCCGGATATCTTGTGGGAAGACCGACAAACAGACAGAAATGACAGTTTTCCAGCATCTCGAGCAATAGTTTTGGTAATAATCAGCTCATTTAAAATAAAAGCAGTAGTCATCAGAAAAGACATGTGGTACGGTAGTGAAACTGTATGTCTAGTTGTAAAGTTCATAATTTTTCAAGAGCAGTGGTTCTTTGGACAGAGTATAGTCCATCAAACATAAAAAGCGTAACACTTAGGTAGCTGTCTAAGTATTTGCCTTTTCACCTTATATAGCCTTTGCCATATATTTCCCGTCTTGATAAGAAGAGAAACTACAAAACTACTCACATATACATATTATTGAGATTAAATGAAATATTTGACCAGAGACATTAGGTGACGAATCACAAGTGGAATAAATAAGATTTAAGGTTTATTGGTACATTACACTTTTTAGTTGTAACTCCAACTAGGAAAATAAAGACAATTTTAAATCATTTCAAGAAATGGGCTATGCATACTTTTTAGTTAGTACCTATTTTTTTGTATCCGAACTTCAAGGTTTGTTGGACCATTTTGGCCATCTTAGAAAGGGAAGTAAAGGATTAGGAATAGCTTATAAAGAAAAAAAAGGTTGATGGTGAGTTGTGTGATTTAAACCCTGCTCATGTGTGAGAAATCCGTGTCTCCTTCAACCTTTTAAAACAGCATACACAAATGGAATCACAATACTATCAAACCTTTTCTCACTGCCATTACCGCATTAGTAGGAACTTTCTGGAAGCTGTAGCTAACTTCTCTTCAACTTTCTAAATATTAATATTAATCCAGTACTCCCCATTACAAAACCAGTTTTGAAATAGTTCTAATAATACACCGACATTACAAAGAACATAATGCCTCACCAGCCATATAGTATCATTAGTAATTTGTAGATGGTTTAAACTCATACATCCATAGCAGTGACTTTGTTAGAAAATCTATTTATTAAGCTTTTACTGGCTATCCTGGCAATTCCATCTCACCAGAATCAAGTATGTATTGGTTTTCTAGCAAGTTTAACTCACCGTCCTCCAAGGACTTAGCCAGCGAGAGAGTCCAAAGGGTCCGGACCCCCCTAAATTTTCACAATGTTCAATTATATTTTTAGTAAACAATTCTTATTATTTAAATAATTCAGTATTACTGACATTTACTGCCGAAAGATCGTCCTGAAAAAATAAACGGGTAAATAACTTTTTAATGTACAAAATGGGGCCTTACTCTCTATCCACTACGAGAAATATCAGTTGTCTGGAACCCCCTTCCAGAAATCTTTCCTGGCTACGTTCTTTCCGTTCTCAAAGTCGTACTCGCTGCATGCCTCCTCAAACATTATGATTTAACGAACAACTCGATTTTATCAGCTATATCCCAGGATTGGGAAAATAACTGCTTCCCCGGCGTTCCTTATGGAGGTGCAGAGAGTATACCGGCTCCATTGGTCTGACATTCAATTCCACAATTCTTCTGAAGCATTTCGTTTCTCAATTAATTATTCTCTTCCCCATTGATATCACATTACTTGAAGTAATACATGTATAAGAAATTTAGCTGATGAGCTCTTGGAACACTTTCACCAGAGACACCAGAGAGTTGAC
Source organism: Homalodisca vitripennis (assembly GCF_021130785.1). Taxonomy (NCBI): domain Eukaryota; kingdom Metazoa; phylum Arthropoda; class Insecta; order Hemiptera; family Cicadellidae; genus Homalodisca; species Homalodisca vitripennis. The sequence goes on from NC_060211.1 coordinate 26,148,671, forward strand.
TATTCATGTCTTCCACAACACGGTAATGTGTGACTCAGGATGCAACATTACTCTCTTCTAGTTTCCATGGAATAATTATTTTCCGAGCGAAAGTCTGGAATCTAAATTATCTATTTAGAAACTTACACTTAACAACTTGCCCATTACTGTACACACAGTTCACGCCAGTTTGGTGGTTTAACTCTAAGCCAAATTTAATACCCTTTAGGGAGGAATTGATCCCTCGTTTTAAGTGAACAATTCGATAAATAATTAATACCCCAGTGAATACAATAGCATCTAAGTGAGAACCATAGTCAGACGGGGTATTTGCATCGGACAAGGGACGGGACTTGTACCATTCCGATAATCCGCTTAGTGCCCCTATAGAGCTGTGAAAATACATGTGGCGCTTGTCTGCTGGTGTACGTACATCCGGGGCTTAGCGACACCAGGACTGGCGTGGCTAGCCCCCCCCCCTGCACTGGACGCCGTGGAGGCAGCTGCTTCAAGGAATTGCAACACTGCAAGGAATTCCACACTTGAGGTGCGGAAGTTACTATTACCTTTAAATAAAGAATAGGTAAATTTGCTAGGTAAAATTACAATAGGACTTTCCTCTTGCAGACTTCTGACTATTGTCAATTCGTCTCCTAAAGGTTAATACAATCAGGGTTATATGTTCTGAGGAGTTTGGACCACATAGCTTCTGATCTCGAATTGGATTGAATTTGTATTCCAATGATAAGTTTCAAAGTTAATCCACTTACCACCAAAACGTCATAGTGCAGTCATACAGATATCCAGGATCAATCTTCAGACGTAGGACAATCTTATACTCAACTTCCAAGTACAGGATTACAAGCCCTGTCGCCACTGCCGAACATAAATTCTAAAGAAATTAATATTCGTGACATAATTGTTTATAGCTTATAGTTATTATATTATACAATCAAAATCGTAATTCTTTTTCTATTTGGTTATGGTACATTTTCTTTAATTTCCATATATACAGCCCTGAACTGTGGATGGACTAATAACAATAACAACGTACCTTCATCAAATAGGTCAAACTGTAGACATACCCTAATATAGTTTTTTTATTAGACAACTCAAGTTGTCCTGTCTTCTGCCGGCCTCGATGTTCTATCATATTTAATATTCCCGTGTGATAAGCCTATCGAATGCTGTGTTTCTCGTGCTATTTATTTATTTATTCGTTGTGTCTGTACTGTGTTCGTTAATTTTCAACTCTGACGACTCCAGATGGATAATCCTAGCTTTTAATATTTATTTGTACTGACACCAGAAGATGACATATTAAAAGTCGAAACTATAGTAGTGTAAGACTACAGTTTGAAATATTTGACGAAGGTACATTGTTATTGTTATTAGTCAATTTTCAGGCGTCCAACTTGTTAGTATATACATCTCTGATAGGATAAAATGTTACTAGACACAACGTCTGTAACATGTAACATTACAATATAAAAACTAAGTTTCGAAGATTGTTATCTCACCTCTTCATCATGTGTAAAAGATCTTAAGGCATACGACTGAGCATACACACATATTTAAAAAATTGTATTGAATATATGTTCAAGTCACTGAATTCATGGGTAACAAAATAAGAAATTGTATGTCTAAGACTCAAGCTATGACTAAGGATGCAAGGTGTGTAAGGAGGAAATAGCAACCCAAATATTCATAAATCTAACAACTGTGAAAGTTTTTGTTAATCTTTGAGTAAGCGTAATCTTACGTCTTGTGACTTTTGTCGTCTGATGAAGAGGATACATTTCAATCTTCGAAATGTAGGGCTGTATTTTAGTAAATTTGACGATGGAAAATGATAACCAGTTATCGTATTATATCATGCATAGTGCATTACATAAATATATAAAATAATTCATTTTGTTTTTTTTTTAATTTAAATTTTATTTAAGATGTTTAATGGAGCAAATATTTTGGATCCTACAAATAATGTTTATTCCTATAATTTTAAAGTAAATAATAACTGTAAATGTAAAAATCCAAGAAATCGAAGTTATCTATTAAGTTCATCTACGTTTTGGAGAAACCAAACTGTAACATCCTTTACGGCACCTTGTGAGATTCGAACGAAAATACCCCAAAAGTAGCCATCGGGGAGTAAAAATAATGGAAGCATTAACCTGTTTTCCTTTGTTATCAAGCCACACTTTAACCCCGCTTTTCCTCACAGCACTTTGCTGAAACAATACTTTTACAACAAAAGAAAACTTCCCCAGTTATGTTGGAGTTGGCTCTCTCACTTTCATCTGTTACAATCTCCCTCACTGACTGCTGACTTGGTTCAGCCCAACTGTACACATAGAGTTTTATCTATTCCGTTCTACAAATCAAAGAATGTTAAGTCAGGAATGTTAAGATTAATTGAGAAAGCAATGTACACTGTCTCTATGTGTTAAAATTAGTATAGTATATTAAAAACCTTTTGTCAATGAGGTGTCAAATGTCAAAAGGTAATACGTATATATTTAATATTATATATATTATAACTAATTTCATTTTTATCCTGTAATAAAACCATCATGTAAAACAAGTCTTAAAACTACCCCCGAAACAACAAACATTTACAGTCCTATGTAAGACAATAATACTAAATAGGTTTGATACAATATTATGGTCAAAGGTTGCACATAACCTTGCTTTCTTTTTATGACAAGTTAAAATTTTACAAACATTTTTTATTTAGCTAATTTATGGCCAGTTTTAGTTTCTCCGTTTCAAAGCTTATAAGTGAAACATGTTTACAAATAATAGGCCAACAACCCTTTAATGCAAAAGACCTAACTTTTTGGAAAACTAAACTTCACTAGCGATTCAATAATTCCTTATTAAAATCGTGCAGTTGACAATCTATCTATCAGTTGGTCCGTCCGATAGCTTTTAATATTGATATGAAGGTCCTAGAGACTTGAAATTTGGTGCATATGCTCTTCTTAGTCAAAAGAAGAACTCTATTAGTTTTGGGATCAAAAGGCCAAGGTTAAAGTTAAAATAAAATTCGAAATTTTCTCTATTAGTCTTTTGGGCAAGTTTGATGGTAACGAGGACATCGTGAAATAAACAAATTTTTCCAGAAAATAGGCAAAATCGGGTGAAATTTTATCATGTAACAGTGACACGTGAAGTTACTTTTTGAATTGGTTGTGAAGACTTGTTTATTCAGTTGAGTCCTTCGATACTGTGTTATAACGCTATCTGTCTAATCACTCGATAATTTTGGTATCGATTTTTCTGTTAAAACCAAATAATATAATTATACAACTTTTTCTGGAACAAATCGAACGAATATTTACGTTTTACACTAATCTCCATTCATCCGGTATTTGCATCCATTAAATATTCAATTAAAAACACCCAAATGTAGTCAGCTGAAATTTCAAAAACATTGTAACGACAAACAAAGTTAAATGTGAATAAAGAGCATAACAGTCGCTGATAAATAACGAAATCTCTATCAAACAAGTAAAAGCTTTCAGTGTAAAGCAAACACAGCGATTGTAACAATAACAGTTTCAGTTTGTGATTGTTAAAAGCGCATGATCTTGTTTAAATATGTTGAAAGCTTTTGTGACGCCTGAAATTGTATCTATTTATTTCATCCCAGAACAGATGCTTACTCAATGAAGGGCATTTAGAATATTACATAGCTGCTACACATTACTTTTCACATGAATGCTCAAAAGATTTATGTTTCAGTAAAGCTAGTATCTTCTGAAGTAATTTATTAGTACCCAGTTAGTTTTATGAATAGTAATTTAACCTTTTAGCGGAGATTGATAAAGGATTAGTTTCAGAGAAAAGGTAACTTAGAAGTACCTTCTAGTATAAGTATAAATTGCTAAGTATAAATCAGCACTTATATCAATGAACTGAAAAAGCATCAGGAGTAATCGTATCAAAATTAGGTCGTCTATAAGCTTAAAAACTTAGCTGGAACGTTTAGTTTTTCGAAAATGTATAAAGAATTAATATAAATTATAGCCACGATTTGTTTATGTTGTATTCTCTCACAAATATACACATGGTCTCCGAAAAAGAATGCTCTGATTTTGAACGAACGTTAATTCAAAACTATTTAAGATTACTAAACAATTTAAACGCAAAATTGAAGTTGAAATAACTAAGTTTTGTTTTCCGTGTAGCATGGCGGGAAACGTTGACCTTGGCATGCGCGGAACAGCTGCGCGGTGACAGTCCGCTATTGTGACTGCCAAATTAAAGAGAAAAGCACATAATTTGTTTTTATACCTATAGAATAATAGGATTCGCTGACGCTCAGCCACTAGGATAAATGTTATATTCCATATTTAATTGACTCACTGGTAAATATGTTAACCTATTAACCTATATACCAATATTAAAGTACTGTATAATGTTAGCAATTCCAAACGTAAACCCTTTTTTTACTTAAAAAAAAACATTGTTTAAAGACCGCTAAATCCAGTTCGTGTTCCAGCCAGTAACTTCCCCAAAAATACACAATTCTAGAAACAGGTCACGTGACACCATAAAACAGTACTGGTTGCAACATCAATTTTACATTATTTATTCCAATAGATGATTCATGTTCCTCAACATAAAATTCTATTGTAAATGACTATTATATTGAAAGCAAACAATGGAAGAAATAAAAAAAACACAATGGTAACATGTACAGTTTAAAACATTTCAGTTAGTGATGATAAATTAGGAGCTGAAATAAAATTGATTATTTGTCAATGCATTAGCATATAAATATTTAGATTAAATTGACTGGATTAAGTTAGAATTATTATTTTATGTTTTTTGTTACAGGTCAGTAGAAATATGTTCCTCCAGACCATTGACTAGTTTCAGTCAACAGCACCGACACAATGTCAGGTAATCTAAATAATTAGTTTCTATTGATTTAGTCAATATAATTTAATTTTTGCATAAAAAACAATAGCAATAAAGTAAAACCAGAACTAATTTGAAGGTATTCAAAATAAATTTGCACGGTTACATTTAAGTTAGACATGAAATTTTATATTATGTAAAAAGTTTTTTTTATATTTATGTGTTCGTCCAGTTGACTGAATTAATCAACACGTTGAGTATACAGCTAAAGATTCGTGATTATTTTAGTTTGTTTACAACTTATCCATTTTAAATATGTTACACCAACTGCATATTAGTTTAGTAAGGGGTTGAAGGTACAATTATATACAACAGAAATTATTAAAACATTAACAGTATGTATGGAGAAATGAAGATTTTAAATTTATATGCATAGTTAAAGAAAGCTTGTTTATTACATCTCTATAAATCAATACCTTGGTCATAAAAATGAAATGCAAACGCTCTTTATGGTAATGTTTAATTACAAAACGTCATGAAGTTTTTGAGACTTGTAAACTGAAATGAAACATTTAAATTGTATATTATCTGCTGCAAGTTGAAGGTGTATTGACCAGTTGCAATAAGGTGGACAAAGAGCTTCCAAATAATGCAAAAAGCTACAAGAGAGAAAGAGTGGAAAGTGATGTTTGAAACATCTGGATCCACTCTGCGCGACCCCTTCAAACTCAGGTGAAATTCCTAAGTCAGTCAAGTAGTCTTCTTATTGAAGCATTTCAATATTAAACATTCGTTACACTATACATTAAAATGTCTGAATTATAATGGCTGTACATTAATGTTTTTTAAAGACACTATTATTATATGATTACTACAATATAAAAATAATGAAATATCATTATCACCTATTCTATTAGGAATACGACACTATATAGGAATTCAATAAACTTGCTAAGTACATCATTATTTTATTATAAATTTTCATAATTAGTTTAAAAAATTTGCTTGCATGATTAAAGCTAATTGTAAATTATATAGTGTTCTAATTTATACTCGTAGTATTTTTAATAACTTTCAAGTGGTACATTTCTCAAATTTCAAAACGATCTTGGTTTTAATGTAGGCAATAGGTCGGAGACTTACATTTGGAAAAAAATAAGTTTACACACAATTGTTTTGGTTAATACACATTAAAATAATATGATTTTCTTTAATGACATGAATTTTGTGTCAATATTAGTCAACAGTTATTTAAGCAGTTAAGCTTATTAAACGGTCTTTTTTCTTCTACTATAAGTATAAATATGTTCAAAAAATTGTCACGGCATTTTTATATTAATGAGATTAAAGAAAATAATAGCCTCTGGTATGAGGGGTGCAAATGGAATTTCTGAGGGTAAATTCATTTCTGACTTTGCGAAATGTCAACGCACATATTTTTTCTGACATTTCAGCAATTTTCAGTAGTAAACCTCAGCCAGTCGAAGACCTAAAGGTGAAGACTATTCATCTTTTTAAGTAGTACGTATAAGTTAACATTAAGAAGTTGATTGAGACATGATTACATGGTTCAGTTACACTCAGTAACATGATTGAGTCTGACCGATACATAAATTTAACAATAATTTATTTTCCGAATGAAAATTCACTAAAAATTAAATTATATACCAAGAATATATTTATTTAAAAATGACTTAAGACTTGATCATGGGACCATATATACACAACACCTTGTATAGAGTATTATTCGATATTTACTGAAAATTTACAATATTTAAGAAATTCATTATATGGTAGAAGTGTAGTCTAATCAGTGACGTGTCGTAATCAGAGTCTTGATAGTTTCTAACTGTTCTGCAATAATCTCACGAATCTATCCCGGATAACGGTTTAGGTAATTGCTCCACATTAAGCGTGTCGAGCCAAATTGGTGAGAGGTATGACTCGAATGTGACGTAGTTCCTCGTAAATCATCAGTACAGTTAAAACAGTTTTTTACAATAATCTCACGAATCTATCCCGGATAACGGTTTAGGTAATTGCCACACATTAAGTGTGTCGAGCCAAGTTGGTGAGAGGTATGACTCGAGTGTGACGTAGTTCCTGTAAATCATCACTAAAGTTAAAACAGTTTTCTGCAATAATCTCACGAATCTATCCCGGATAACGGTTTAGGTAATTGCCACACATTAAGTGTGTCGAGCTAAGTTGGTGAGAGGTATGACTCGAGTGTGACGTAGTTCCTGTAAATCATCACTACAGTTAAAACAGTTTTCTGCAATAATCTCACGAATCTATCCCAGATAACGGTTTAGGTAATTGCCACACATTAAGTGTGTCGAGCTAAGTTGGTGAGAGGTATGACTCGAATGTGACGTAATTCCTGTAAATCATCACTACAGTTAAAACAGTTTTCTGCAATAATCTCACGAATCTATCCCAGATAACGGTTTAGGTAATTGCCACACATTAAGTGTGTCGAGCTAAGTTGGTGAGAGGTATGACTCGAGTGTGACGTAGTTCCTCGTAAATCATCACTAAAGTTTAAACAGTTTTCTGCAATAATCTCACGAATCTATCCCGGATAACGGTTTAGGTAATTGCCACACATTAAGTGTGTCGAGCCAAGTTGGTGAGAGGTATGACTCGAGTGTGACGTAGTTCCTGTAAATCATCACTACAGTTAAAACAGTTTTCTGCAATAATCTCACGAATCTATCCCAGATAACGGTTTAGGTAATTGCCACACATTAAGTGTGTCGAGCCAAGTTGGTGAGAGGTATGACTCGAGTGTGACGTAGTTCCTGTAAATCATCACTACAGTTAAAACAGTTTTCTGCAATAATCTCACGAATCTATCCCAGATAACGGTTTAGGTAATTGCCACACATTAAGTGTGTCGAGCTAAGTTGGTGAGAGGTATGACTCGAGTGTGATATAGTTTCTCGTAAATCATCACTACAGTTAAAACAGTTTTCTGCAATAATCTCACGAATCTATCCCGATAACGGTTTAGGTAATTGCCACACATTAAGTGTGTCGAGCTAAGTTGGTGAGAGGTATGACTCGAGTGTGATATAGTTTCTCATAAATCATCACTACAGTTAAAACAGTTTTCTGCAATAATCTCACGAATCTATCCCGAATAACGGTTTAGGTAATTGCCACACATTAAGTGTGTCGAGCTAAGTTGGTGAGAGGTATGACTCGAATGTGACGTAGTTCCTCGTAAATCATCACTACAGTTAAAACAGTTTTCTGCAATAATCTCACGAATCTATCCCCGATAACGGTTTAGGTAATTGCCACACATTAAGTGTGTCGAGCTAAGTTGGTGAGAGGTATGACTCGAGTGTGATATAGTTTCTCATAAATCATCACTACAGTTAAAACAGTTTTCTGCAATAATCTCACGAATCTATCCCGGATAACGGTTTAGGTAATTGCCACACATTAAGTGTGTCGAGCTAAGTTGGTGAGAGGTATGACTCGAGTGTGATATAGTTTCTCATAAATCATAACTACAGTTTAAACAGTTTTCTGCAATAATCTCACGAATCTATCCCAGATAAGGGTTTAGGTAATTGCCACACATTAAGTGTGTCGAGCTAAGTTGGTGAGAGGTATGACTCGAGTGTGACGTAGTTTCTCTTAAATCATAACTACAGTTTAAACAGTTTTCTGCAATAATCTCACGAATCTATCCCAGATAAGGGTTTAGGTAATTGCCACACATTAAGTGTGTCGAGCTAAGTTGGTGAGAGGTATGACTCGAGTGGGAACAGGTACAGCCACAATGAACGGTTCTACACAAGTTCTGCGTTGTTGGAAATGTTCCGCAGTCAGCTCTGCCCCAGGCCTACCAACTTGTTCGCATCACTCCTCCACCCCCGCCCAGGGGAGAGACATTGTTCATCTGCGCGACGTGATGTGACGTGTTTCTACCGATAGCGGCGTACAAACAGTGATATTGCACGCTCCAATGCAGTGCTATCATATATGTGGGATTAGTAGATAGCTGTTAATTTAGCATGTTTGCGGCATTTGATTCTGACACGTAATGAGTCCCAACACTGAATAGTAATGTTTAAATTGACTTGTTAAATGTTATATGATACATAAAATGACATTGTTTTATTAGTATCAAGAAGCATTATTGCCTTAGTGTTAGTTAAGCTATCATTCGAAGAGTTGAACAATTTTAATTTATGCCTCTGTTTAAAAAAACTGATGAGAAAAATTACCTATTGACATAAAATTTGAGAAAAGTCTTTTTATAGAGTTCAAGTTCAAGTTCAATCGCGGCGCACTCCACGGAATATTTCTAAGCGTTAGCAAAAAGATTTGCGCCAGTCCCATGCTAAATATAATTTCAAAGAGAAAATGGAGAATAAAGCCATTTTTAACTAAATGAGTAAAACCATTTTGACCTTTTAATGTGTTAAGTCTGTTACGCCACTCTTGGCTGTATTCCTACACTGTATAATTTATTATCTATCTTATTGTATGGTATGATTTCACGGAAAAGAAGATATTAAGTATTATGTCCAATTGATCATAATTGTAGAAAGGGAATAAAAAAGACAAAGATATTAAAATATTAAATATTAACAACATCGTACCTACCCACGGAGGATATTCAATTTGTTTCAATAAATATTCATTAGGTTTTATATAAAAATAATAATAGAATAAATATATTATAGGCCTTATAATTGTATACATAAGGTTCATTAAGGCACTGGTTAATAAAAACAATATTGTTGGATACTTTCAAGTGAGGAACCAAACATCAAAAGTGGTTCTGAAAATATACCTCGTAACATTTTATTTTTTACGGGATACGAAAAACGAAAATTTTTGTTTTATTTTGAAAATGAAATACTTATTCGTCATCTAGATTCTCCTTATGGTACAACTACGACGCAAAAGACTTCAGTGTGTAAAACTCGCAGGCTATCCCCGATCGCGGAGTTTCAGCTTAAGTCCGCAGGGGATCGCTTCAACGATAGAACACCTTAATCGGAGAGATAAGTTACTACAGCATATATACAGAGTGTCGTAGCTCTCTGGACAAAGGTATACCACAATACTGCTCAGGTCAAGACAAACACATTTCATCATTTGAACATTAGTCTCCGATGCTGCAGATGTTTCCCATCTGTCTGTCTGTATATGTTTTTTTTTTTTTTTTTTTTTTTTTTTTTTTTTTTTTTTTTTTTTTTTTTTTTATAAAAACAATAATAACTCAAAAACTAATAAATTAAATTATACCAAATGTGGTTTAAATGTTTGTGATAACAAAGTCCGTTACTGAAAAAAGTCATGAAATTATCTTTGGTATTTTTAAAACGGCGGACATTAACACTTTTAAAATTTAATACCTTAAAAACCAGTTGTTTTTCTTACAATTATAATTTCAAACAATTACAATAATAAAGGGATTTTAGAGAATATTATCACAAATCTAATGGACACCAAAGTTATTTAAATCTAATAATAAATAACTGATTTAGCGCAGATTTACTGTGATAATACATTACACACATTGAGGTTCTCAGCGAATAGCCAACAATTCAAAAACTGAATAAACGGCAGCTCACAATGTGGGCCATGTCTTGTCACAGTTAATCTGCTAAATCAGTTATTTATCATTAAATTTAAATAATTTTGGTTTCATTAGAATTGGGATAAAATCCTTATTAAATATTAACAAGGATTTTATTTTTTCGTAATGTTTTTGTATTTTTAATTCAATGTATTTTTCAATTACACTACGTTTATTTTCATATCATTGGATTCAAACTTACAAATATGATAAGTTTTATGGTAATATAAAGTAAACTAGTGCACATAAGTACAAGTTAATTAGCTATAATTATTGAAATTCCTGATATAGTGCATTTCTCCTTTAAATAAATCAACAAAAAGGTATTTGTAATACACTTATATTTATTTAAACAATACCAAAATGTTACAATAAAAGTTGGAAAAGTCCAATGAAATTAAATTATATAGGTATATGTACTACAGATTATTTAGTAATTTTTTATCTTTAAACTAGCTTTATATTTTTACAATGGCACCTGCATTCTTACAAGTATCTATATTTACAGTAAATTCTAGGCAATACGCAATTAATTAATAAAACGTTGTTTTAATGTTCAACTCATCCTTTATAACGATTCTTTCGTTAAAAATTATTCTGCAAAAGTTTTGAATTACGCTACTCATTTAAACACTTTTAAATAAGTTTGTATTACGCGAAGTATGATATGATCTAGACTGGATATTTTGATCATCTTAGAGGGTGAACTCCATATATAACATGTAGTATGAACAGTGTCATATTGGAGAGAAGGTGTCAGCATCTGCCTCTCTCCGTCATGAGATGATAAGGATCTAGACTGTATATTTTGATCATCTTATACAACATGTAGTAAGAACAGTGTCATATGGGAGAGAAGGTGTCGAGCATCTGTCTCTCTCCGTCATGAGATGACACGGAACTAGACTGGATATTTTGATCATCTTATGGGGTGAACTTCATATACAACATGTAGTAAGAACAGTGTCATATGGGAGAGAAGGTGTCAGTATCTGCCTCTCTCCGTCACCAGATGACACGGAACTAGACTGGATATTTTGATCATCTTATGGGGTGAACTTCATATACAACATGTAGTAAGAACAGTGTCATATGGGAGAGAAGGTGTCAGCATCTGTCTCTCTCCGTCATCAGATGACACGGAACTAGACTGGATATTTTGATCATCTTATGGGGTGAACTTCATATACAACATGTAGTAAGAACAGTGTCATATGGGAGAGAAGGTGTCAGCATCTGTCTCTCTCCGTCATGAGATGGCACGGAACTATACTGGATATTTTTATCATGTTATGGGGTAAACTCGATATACAACATGTAGTAAGAACAGTGTCATATGGGAGAGAAGGTGTCAGCATCTGTCTCTCTCCGTCATGAGATGACACGGAACTAGACTGGATATTTTGGATCATCTTATGGGGTGAACTTCATATACAACATGTAGTAAGAACAGTGTCATATGGGAGAGAAGGTGTCAGCATCTGTCTCTCTCTCCGTCATGAGATGACACGGAACTAGACTGGATATTTTGATCATCTTATGGGGTGAACTTCATATACAACATGTAGTAAGAACAGTGTCATATGGGAGAGAAGGTGTCAGTATCTGTCTCTCTCCGTCATGAGATGACACGGAACTAGACTGGATATTTTAATCGTCTTATACAACATGTAGTAAGAACAGTGTCATATGGGAGAGAAGGTGGCAGCTTCTGTCTCTCTCCGTCATGAGATGACACGGAACTAGACTGGATATTTTGATCATCTTATGGGGTGAACTTCATATACAACATGTAGTAAGAACAGTGTCGTATGGGAGAGAAAGTGTCAGTATCTGAGTCTCTCTCCGTCATAAGATACACGGAACTAGACTGGATATTTTTGATCATCTTATGGGGTGAACTTCATATACAACATGTAGTAAGAACAGTGTCATATGGGAGAGAAGGTGTCAGCATCTGTCTCTCTCCGTCATAAGATGACACGGAACTAGACTGGATATTTTGATCATCTTATGGGGTGAACTTCATATACAACATGTAGTAAGAACAGTGTCATATGGGAGAGAAAGTGTCAGTATCTGTCTCTCTCCGTCATAAGATGACACGGAACTAGACTGGATATTTTTATCATCTTAGAGGGTGAACTTCATATACAACATGTAGTAAGAACAGTGTCATATGGGAGAGAAGGTGTCAGCATCTGTCTCTCTCCGTCATCAGATGACACGGAACTAGACTGGATATTTTGATCATCTTATACAACATGTAGTAAGAACAGTGTCATATGGGAGAGAAGGTGGCAGCATCTGTCTCTCTCCGTCATGAGATGACACGGAACTAGACTGGATATTTTGATCATCTTATGGGGTGAACTTCATATACAACATGTAGTAAGAACAGTGTCATATGGGAGAGAAAGTGTCAGTATCTGTCTCTCTCCGTCATAAGATGACACGGAACTAGACTGGATATTTTGATCATCTTATGGGGTGAACTTCATATACAACATGTAGTAAGAACAGTGTCATATGGGAGAGAAGGTGTCAGTATCTGTCCGTCATAAGATGACACGGAACTAGACTGTGTACAACATGTAGTAAGAACAGTGTCATATGGGAGAGAAGGTGGCAGCTTCTGTCTCTCTCCGTCATGAGATGACACGGAACTAGACTGGATATTTTGATCATCTTATGCATGTAGCAGTGTCGGTCAGTATCTGTCTCTCTCCGTCATAAGATTACACGGAACTAGAGATCATCTTATGGGTGAACTTCTATCATATATCAGTATGTACTAGACTGATCTACTTCATATACAACATGTAATGTGTAGAACTAGAGAACTATGTATTTTGTATAACATGTAGTAAGAACAGTGTCATATGGGAGAGAAGGTGTCAGCATCTGTCTCTCTCCGTCATGAGATGACACGGAACTAGACTGGATATTTTGATCATCTTATGGGGTGAACTTCATATACAACATGTAGTAAGAACAGTGTCATATGGGAGAGAAAGTGTCAGTATCTGTCTCTCTCCGTCATAAGATGACACGGAACTAGACTGGATATTTTTTATCATCTTAGAGGGTGAACTTCATATACAACATGTAGTAAGAACAGTGTCATATGGGAGAGAAGATGTCAGCATCTGTCTCTCTCCGTCATCAGATGATTTGGAACTAGACTGTATATTTTGATCATCTTATACAACATGTAGTAAGAACAGTGTCATATGGGAGAGAAGGTGGCAGCATCTGTCTCTCTCCGTCATGAGATGACACGGAACTAGACTGGATATTTTGATCATCTTATGGGGTGAACTTCATATACAACATGTAGTAAGAACAGTGTCATATGGGAGAGAAGGTGTCAGCATCTGTCTCTCTCCGTCATGAGATGACACGGAACTAGACTGGATATTTTGATCATCTTATGGGGTGAACTTCATATACAACATGTAGTAAGAACAGTGTCATATGGGAGAGAAGGTGTCAGCATCTGTCTCTCTCCGTCATGAGATGGCACGGAACTAGACTGGATATTTTTATCATGTTATGGGGTGAACTCGATATACAACATGTAGTAAGAACAGTGTCATATGGGAGAGAAGGTGTCAGCATCTGTCTCTCTCCGTCATGAGATGACACGGAACTAGACTGGATATTTTGATCATCTTATGGGGTGAACTTCATATACAACATGTAGTAAGAACAGTGTCATATGGGAGAGAAGGTGTCAGCATCTGTCTCTCTCCGTCATGAGATGACACGGAACTAGACTGGATATTTTGATCATGTTATGGGGTGAACTTCATATACAACATGTAGTAAGAACAGTGTCATATGGGAGAGAAGGTGTCAGCATCTGTCTCTCTCCGTCATCAGATGACACGGAACTAGACTGGATATTTTTGATCATCTTATGGGGTGAACTCGATATACAACATGTAGTAAGAACAGTGTCATATGGGAGAGAAGGTGTCAGCATCTGTCTCTCTCCGTCATGAGATGACACGGAACTAGACTGGATATTTTGATCATGTTATGGGGTGAACTTCATATACAACATGTAGTAAGAACAGTGTCATATGGGAGAGAAGGTGTCAGTATCTGTCTCTCTCCGTCATAAGATGACACGGAACTAGACTGGATATTTTGATCATCTTATGGGGTGAACGTCATATACAACATGTAGTAAGAACAGTGTCATATGGGAGAGAAGGTGTCAGTATCTGTCTCTCTCCGTCATAAGATGACACGGAACTAGACTGTATATTTTAATCATCTTATACAACATGTAGTAAGAACAGTGTCATATGGGAGAGAAGGTGGCAGCATCTGTCTCTCTCCGTCATGAGATGGCACGGAACTAGACTGGATATTTTGATCATGTTATGGGGTGAACTTCATATACAACATGTAGTAAGAACAGTGTCGTACGCGAGACAAGGTGTCAGCATCTGTCTCTCTCCGTCATGAGATGACACGGAACTAGACTGGATATTTTGATCATCTTATGGGGTGAACTTCATATACAACATGTAGTAAGAACAGTGTCATATGGGAGAGAAGGTGTCAGCATCTGTCTCTCTCCGTCATAAGATGACACGGAACTAGACTGGATATTTTGATCATGTTATGGGGTGAACTTCATATACAACATGTAGTAAGAACAGTGTCATATGGGAGAGAAGGTGTCAGCATCTGTCTCTCTCCGTCATGAGATGACACGGAACTAGACTGGATATTTTTATCATGTTATGGGGTGAACTTCATATACAACATGTAGTAAGAACAGTGTCATATGGGAGAGAAGGTGTCAGCATCTCTCTCTCTCCGTCATCAGATGACACGGAACTAGATTGTGAATTTAAACAGCATCGATTATATTAAAGTCATCTCCGTTTACCACTACATAGTGAATTATATTATATACAGTACTTTATGACCATCTGAACCAATAGAGTAATCTGCATCGATTGACAGAGTATTGTTGCCATAACAACAGACGTAGGTAAAATTACTCGCCTTCTCGTCCCGGACGGTGTAGGTGTGAGTCTGTTTCTTGATTTTTAGTTAAGCTTGGTTCATGTAACAGGTAAGTTGTTTAACCTTCAATACTTTTGAGCCATTTAAAGGTCAATCTCTTGAATTAAGTTTTAATATATTTTGATTTATCTACTAAGTTTTTTAATTAATTGTAAGATACAAAGAAATAGCTACTACAATATATTTTAAGTTGGTGATTCTAAAATACTTTGAACTTTTGGATTGTTTAAAAGGAATGAACCATTGACCAGGACATACACTCACAGCTGCCCTTTTACATATCTTATTGTAATAAATTTACTTAATTCAGGACTTTTTAAATATGTAAATTTCTACACTATGAAACATTTTTAAACTCAGCCAATAAATGGAAAAATAAAGAACTATAGTGTTACAATAAATAATGTAGTTCAAGTGTGTTGACCTGGATACAATGCTGCAGTACACTTTGGCGTTATCTCTGCAGATGACAATAGCATTATCAGCTGGACCCTGCGGCATGCGTTGTGCTGCTGAGGTTAATTTTCATTCGATATATAATTGCATTCCCTGTAATTTGTATAAACTTTTAATTTACTTCTGACGGGTTTAAAATAGTTTTTGTATTAACGTAGTGTATGCTGCTTTCTTAATGTTTTATTTAATTTATTGGCCTCTTAGCTCCTTGAGTACTTATAAAGAGACAGCTTCCCCTCAGTACTTATAAATTAAGTTTATTTCCCGCAGTTTTGTAATGAAATTAAATTTAATGGAAATTTTTTTTCACTTTTGCATGGTCTTTAATTTTATGTGTAAAAGCCTTCTTTACCATTTGAAATATTAGAGACTTTCCATAAAACTAAATTCTACAGTGACAAAAATTTTAGAAATACTGCATGGTATCATTTTAAATTTCATGTCACGAAGTATCGAAAAACAATATTTTGGTATAGTTTTGTGTCACAGGAGTGGTAATAAAAATAAGAAACAAACTATTTTGTATACACTTTACAAAAACATTTTGAAACGAATGGAGATAACTTTTCCAAAATATTTAAGATGCGAAGATCTCTAAAATGATGGTTGTGTTTATATTATATATTGTTAAGATTTAAACATGGGATCCTCTGTTTGTCGGACACGCTGGAATTTTATGGATTTAAAATTAATCAAAACAAATTCTTTGGGGTCGATTCAGTGGGGAATCCGTTTAAACTAAACATCTACAATTTACCTGCTATACATTTGAGACGGTAGGTTTGAAACACTTTTTACTGTACATACAGTTTGAACGAGTATTTCTACAAGAATATTGCGATATTAACTTTATAACACGAACGTAATACTTTGTTTAAAAATTTATTTTCACGATGGAAGGATAGTAAAGGTCCTATTAACTTCCAACTATACAACATGTAACCTAGATTACAGTTAGTTATGTGTTAGGCTGATAATCCGCATGATGAAGAGACGAATCGCATTGCACATCTGTAATGTTGTGCACATAATGTACTGTACCACTGAACGTAACCACCGTGTTCACACGAATCCTTTTATCTTTACGAAACATAAATGTTTCAATTTGTATTTTAATGAATAAAGAACACAATTGTACACGAAATTCATCGAGGAAGTGTAGACTAGAACAGTTGCTGCCTATGTCTCCTGCTTTGTTTTGCACTGGTGTCTCTAATTATAGTGCGAGCCATTGAGTAGAGATCAAAGGAAGTCGAGGGAAGTGTGCGCCCTTTCAGAAGTATAAAACCGTTATCAATATCGTAATGAGTACGGGCGGCTCAAGTTTTCCGTTCCGCCGCAGTTCAATTCTTCCCACTCGACACGGGCGGTGTGCGGCACCGTGCCGGTGCGGTGGCGGTCGATCCCTTACTCTCCACCAATTGTCCCCGGTACCTCCCGCCGTGGTCGTTGACAATACAGTTTATGCAGCGTATCTTGACTCCCCCGCCTGTTCTCGTGTTCAGGGGAGGGCATAATACTGATGAACACAGCTGATTGCCACGCACGGTACACCGACATTCCACAACCGCTGACCCGGCAGTCTGCGAACCGCACCCATCCATCCCGACCCGCGCACTTCATATTGCTCCCTTTAAATAAAACGACAGGTCTTTGTTCCGCCTCAAGGGTCTGGAGTGAAATGTCAGCACAATAAACAGTATACTGAGTACAATACGGAGTATGGTCTCCGGAGCACAAAAACAATATTAACCTAGAAGAATACTGACGTAACGTAAACTTTGGCTTATTCCCCCAAATTGACAAAAATACTTCCTTGACCTTGAAAAACCAAGTTTCCAATTTCTACAACTTTTCTGTCAATATTTTGCACACAGACGGACTGAAAGTCCGTGGAATGTTCACTAACTTTTTGACCACAACATTTATAGATACTCCTTGGAAGATGACAAACCAAAT